>NC_091977.1:189816857-190116857 GCF_044704955.1 Pristiophorus japonicus
CCTGCAATTCTGAAAAGGACCCGTTAATCCCGACTCTCTGCTTCCTGTCTGCCAACCAGTTCTCTATCCACGTCAGTACATTACCCCCAATATCATGTGCTTTGATTTTGCACACCAATCTCTTGTGTGGGACCTTGTCAAAAGCCTTTTGAAAGTCCAAATACACCACATCCACTGGTTCTCCCTTGTCCACTCTACTGGCTACATCCTCAAAAAATTCCAGAAGATTTGTCAAGCATGATTTCCCCTTCATAAATCCATGCTGACTTAGACCAATCCTATCTGCTTTCCAAATGTGCTACTATTTCATCCTTAATGATTGATTCCAACATTTTCCCCACTGTTGATGTCAGGCTAACTGGACTATAATTACCCGTTTTCTCTCGCCCTCCTTTTTTAAAAAGTGGGGTTACATTAGCAACCCTCCACTCTGTAGGAACTGATCCAGAGTCGATAGACAGTTGGAAAATGATCACCAATGCATCCACTATTTCTAGGGCCACTTCCTTAAGTACTCTGGGATGTAGACTATCAGGCCCTGGGGATTTATCGGCCTTCAATCCCGTCAATTTCCCTAACACAATTTCCCGCCTAATAAGGATATCCTTCAGTTACTCCTTCTCACTAGGCCTTCGGACCCCTAGTACGTCGGGGAGATTATTTGTGTCTTCCTTTGTGAAGGCGGAACCAAAGTACTTGTTCAATTGGTCTGCCATTTCTTTGTTCCCCATTATAAATTCACCCGAATTCGACTGCAAGGGACCAACGTATGTCTTCACTAATCTTTTTCTCTTCACATATCTATAGAAGCTTTTGCAGTCATTTTTTATGTTTCCGGCAAGCTTCCTCTCGTAATCTATTTTCCCTCTCTTAATTAAACCCTTTGTCCTCCTCTGCAGTATTCTATATTTCTCCTAGTCCTCCGGCTTGCTACTTTTTCTGGCTAATTTGTATGCCTCTTCCTTGGATTTAACACTATTTTTTATTTCCCTTGTTAGCCACAGTTGAGCCACCTTCCCCGTTTTATTTTTACTCCAGACAGGGATGTACAAATGTTGAAGTTCATCCATGTGATCTTTAAAGGTTTGCCATTGCCTATCCACCGTCAACCCTTTAAGCATCATTTGCCAATCTAATCTAGCCAATTCGCGCCTCAGACCATCAAAGTTACCTTTCCTTAAATTCAGGTCTCTAGTTTCTGAATTAACTGTGTCACTCTCCATCTTAATGAAGAATTCTACCATATTATGGTCACTCTTCCCCAAGGGGCCTCGCACGACAAGATTGCTAATTAGTCGTTTCTCAATACACATCGCCCAGTCTAGGATGGCCAGGTCGATCACCTGAGTTGAAGTCCTGGCATGGGTGAGTTGGTCGGATCATTGCTGCACTGCAGCACGGCTGGGCTGATCGGACTGTCGGGCATGGTGGGATCATCCTCGTGGTTCACAGCAAGGTCGATTGCTGGTTGGGTGTGTGTGGGTGGATCAATGATGGTAATGTCTTCTTCAAACTGTTCTTGGCTGTTGGTGAATCGCAGTTTGGTCAGACCCAAGTGCTTTCTGCACGTTTGCCCATTCAACAGTTTAACAACAAACACTCTATTCCCCTCCTTGGCTAAAACACTGCCAGAAATCCATTTGGGACCATGACCGTAATTGAGAACAAACACAGGATCATTGACCTCAATGTCACGCGATACAGCCGCGCGATCGTGGTATGTGTTATGCCGGCGCCGCCAGGTTTCTACGTGATCATTGAGATCCGGATGGACTAAGGAGAGCCTGGTTTTGAGTGCTCTCATCATTAACAATTCTGCAGGGGGAACCCCGGTGAGCGACTGGGGGCGCGTCCTGAGCAGGCTCCGAGATAACTGGGTCTGCAAGGAGCCGTCCGTTACCCGTTTCAATGGTTTGATGGTTTGGACTGCCCGTTCCGCTTGACCATTGGTTGCAGGCTTAAATGGAGCAGACCTGGCATGCTTAATGCCATTGCGGGTCATGAACTCGTTGAATTCCGAGCTGGTGAAATAAAATCCATTGTCACTAACAAGGACATCAGGCAAACCATGGGTGGCGAACATGGCCCGGAGGCTTTCAGTGGTGGCAGTGGATGTACATGATGACATTATTGTACATTCAATCCATTTAGAGTAAACGTCCACTGCTACTAGAAACATCTTTCCTAGAAAAGGGCCAGCAAAATCTACGTGGACCCTGGACCAGGGTTTGGAGGGCCATGATCACAGGCTCAGTGGGGCCTCCCTGGGTGCTTTGCTCAACTGTGAGCAAGTGTTGCATTGATGTATGCATGACTCCAATTTGGAGTCAATGCCGGGTCACCAAATGTGCGACCTGGCGATAGCCTTCATCATGACTATGCCTGGGTGGGTACTGTGTAGATCGCGTATAAACTTTTCCCTGCCTTTTTTTGGCAAAACCCCATGATTACCCCATAGAAGACAATCCGATTGGATGGACAATTCATCCTTATGTTGGTGGAACGGCTAAATTTCATCTTGCATTTCCCCGGGGACCATTGACCAGCTCCCATTGAGGATGCAGCTTTTTACTCGTGATAGCACAGGGTCTTGGCTAGTCCAGGTCCTGATCTGGCGAACTGTGACGGGTAACCCCTCGCTCTCAAAAGCATCCATTGCCAGAAGCAAGTCTGCGGGTTGTGCAATTTCCACCCTGGTGGTGGGCAATGGTAGCTGACTGAGGGCATCAGCACAGTTCTCAGTGCTTGATCTGTGGCGGATTACATAGTCATACGCAGATAATGTTAGTGCCAATCTTTGGATGCGGGACGAAGCATTGGTGCTGATACCTTTGCTTTCTGAGAGCAGTGAAGTGAGCGGCTTGTGGTCGGTTTGGAGCTCGAACCGGAGACCATATAGATATTGGTGCATTTTCTTAACCCAGTATACACATGCCAATGCTTCTTTCTCAACCATACTGTAGGCTTTTTCAGCCTTGGATAAACTTCTGGATGCATATGCAACCGGTTGCAGTTTGCCTGACACATTTGCTTGCTGTAACACACAACCGACCAACTACGACGATGCATCACAAGCTAGTACTAAACGTTTGCATGGGTCATATAATACAAGTACCTTGTTAGAGCGTAGCAGGTTTCTGGCTTATTAAAGGCTGTCTCTTGAGATTTACCCCAAGCCCAGTCGTCACCCTTGCGTAGCAATAAATGCAAGGGTTCCAGCAAAGTGCTCAACCCCGGTAGAAAGTTACCAAAATAGTTGATGAGTCCCAGGAACGAACACAGCTCCATCACATTCTGTGGTCTGGGTGCATTCTTGATGGCCTCCGTCTTGGAGTCCGTGGGCCTGATGCCATCTGCCGCAATCTTTCTCCCCAGAAATTCGACTTCTGGCGTCAGGAAAACACACTTGGAGCGTTTCAGCCTGAATCCTACTCTGTCCAGTTGCTTTAGAACCTCTTCTAGGTTGTGCAAGTGTTCGGTGGTGTTGCGACCAGTGATCAAGATGTCATCTTGGAACACCATGGTGCATGGAACCGATTTCAGCAGACACTCCATGTTCCTCTGGAAGATGGCTGCAGCCGAGCGAATCCCAAAGGGGCATCTGTGGTACACAAACAGTCCTTTGTGCGTGTTGATGCACGTCAATTTCTTTGACGGTTCAGCCAGCTCCTGTGTCAAGTAAGCAGAGGTTAGATCTAGCTTGGTGAACGACTTTCCCCCTGCTAGCGTTGCGAATAGGTCCTCCGCTTTAGGTAGTAGGTACTGGTCCTGCAACGAGACTCGGTTGATTGTTACCTTGTAGTCCTCGCAGATTCTGACCGTCCCATCGCTCTTTGGCACCGGCACGATTGGACTGACCCACTCGTTGAACTCGACTGGCGATATGATTCCCTCTCGTTGAAGTCTGTCCAGCTTGATCTCGACTTTCTCTCGCATCATATATAGGACTGTTTGGGTCTTGTGATGAACACACTGTGCCCCAGGAACAAGATGGATCTGCACCTTGGCGCCTGTGAAGTTGCCGATGCCTGGCTCGAATAACGCCGGGAATTTGTTTAGCACCTGGGCGCATGAGGCGTCATCCATCGAAGACAGTGCTTTGATGTCGTCCCAGTTCCATCGGATCTTTCCTAGCCAGCTTCTGCCGAACAGCGTTGGACCATCGCCTGGTACAATCCATAGTGGTAAATCATGTACCATTCCGTCATATCATACTTTCACTGCCGCACTGATAATAACAGGTATGAGTTCTTCGGTGTACGTGCGCAGTGTTGTGTGAATCGGGCTCAGTTTTGGCTTCTGTGTCTTGTTGCCCCACAGTTTCTCAAACGCCTTCTGGCTCATGATTGATTGACTCACCCCCGTGTCCAATTCCATGGAGACTGGAATGCCGTTAAGTTTAACTTTTAACATTATCGAAGGGCTTTTGGTGGTGAAGGTGTGTACCCCATACACTTCCTCTTCATCCTCAGGTTGGGTAGCCTCTCCTGCTCGTTCAGCGTGATCCGCGCTGGATCGGTTGTCCTCTGCTCACTCTGCCATGTGGTGAGTCAGAGGTCGTTTGCACATTCGCTGGCGGTGCCCCATTGTTCCACAGCCCTTGCACACACAGTGCTTGAATCGACATTGATGGGCTCTATGACTGCCCCCTCAGCGTCAATATGGTGTTAATGGATACGCATTCACACTCCACAGCGGCCTCTGAGTCACCCTAGACCTGGCCTCTGCAGTCGTGTAGGCCCTGCCATGTATAGTTCTGCCTGCGAAGGCATTATTTTATGCACAGTACTTGCCAGGGAGCTTCGATGCTGTGAAGATATCTGTTTCGTGTTGTCGCTCGTGGATATGAAAGCCTGGGCTATCGTGATGACCTTGCTCAGATCCAAGGATTCATCAGACAGCAGTTTGCGAAGAATGACCTTGTGGCCGATTCCAAGCACAAAAAAGTCCCGCAACATTTCCCGCATAGATCCGGCAAATTCGCACTGTCCCGCAAGGCATCTTTTGTCGGCGACAACGCTCGCCACGTTCTGGCCCTCGGAGGGATGGTGCATGTAAAAACAATACCTGGCCATTAAGATGCCCTCCTTAGGCTTGAGGTGTTCCCGAACCAGCATGCACAGTTCTGTGTAAGTCTTGTCCGCTGGTTTGACCGGTGCCAGCAGATTTTTGACGAGACCATATATCGAAGACCCACATACAGGGAGGAGAATCGCCCTGTGCTTGACTGCCATCTCAGCCGTGTCCAGCTCATTGGCCATGAAATACTGGTTGAGACGCACAACGAAGGCTTCCCAATCATCACCCTCAAAAAATCTCTCAAGAATACCAAAGGCAGCCATTACCGCGTGAAAGTTCGTGATCTGTAACTTGTCGCCAATTGTTAAGTTCAGAATAACTGCACAAGACTGTGTTGCAAGCTCAAAGCATTGTGACCTTGGTCTCTTTAATGTAACTCCAAAGTGAGGAAGCAGCCTGGTGGATTGCCTTTTATACCTGCTTGCCCAAGGTGCACAGGTGACCCTTAGGTCTCCCACAGGTGTGCCCTCTGGTGGCAAGTCTTACACATTTGCATACATAACACCCTCCATCGCTCCATTCTATTTCACTATCATGACTGACATTGTTTTATTCTTGCCACTGGACCAAGACCTAGCTCTGTCAAACCCGTGTGGTGGCTGGTGTGCACCAGCCACCACACATTAAAAAAATCCATGCACAGGCATCTTCCACCCTTCAAGATGTAGCTTGGGATCTGGAATATTAGGTCCTTCATTGAAACACCTGTGAACTCATCCCTTTTCCACGTGGAAGCAAGTCATCCTCGTTTCGAGGGACCACCTATGATGATGATGTTTTATTCTTGCAACATCCGTCAGATCCTCCACTCTGAAATTCTCTTCTAATTAAAAAGTCCAGTAAAAATTAATTTGCTGCCATTGAAGTGAGGAAAGTGGCATGCAAAGTTATAATCGTTTTCCAAAATTGGGACTGATACTAAATATATCAAATATGAAACTGATACTTCCGCTGAGTTCCGTGAAATGCACGCTCAACATCCAGCAACAACGATGATGCTAGTAGAGTCCTACATATCAGGTACATGAATTCCTTTGTGGTATCAATTGGTTATTGCCTTTCCTGAGGTCTACCTAGTTGTCCTTGACAACCCTATGAAACAAGAAGTAAACTTCATCTCTCCAGGGTAACAATCTGGAACAGGGGTGGGATGTTAAATCCACCTGTTGCCCTTCCCCCACTAATTAAGACAAGCCAATATCAATGCTGGGTAGAATGCCTTTGGATTGAATTATTAAAACTCTAGCCAAGAGATTACGATCCACACTCAGCAAAAAGGCTAATGGAATGCTGGCCTTTATATCTAGAGGACTAGAGTACAAGGGGATGGAAGGCATGCTACAGCTATGCAAAACCCTGGTTAGACCACACCTGGGGTACTGTGAGCAGTTCTGGGCACCACAACTTAGGAAGGATATAATGGCCTTGAAGGTGTGCAGCGTAGGTTTACCAGAATGATACCCGGACTTCAATGGTTAAGTTACGAGATTACACAAATTAGGGTTGTATTGAATTTAGACGGCTAAGGGATGATCTGATCAAAGTTTTTAGGATATTAAGGGGAACAGGATAGATAGATAGCAATATTTCTGCTGGGTGGAGATTGTAGGACTAGGGGGCATAGTCCAAAATTAGAACCTAATGTTTTAGGAATGAAACAGTTCTACACACAAAAAGAGTGATAGAAGTCTGGAACTCTTTTCCGCAAACAGCAATTGATGCTAGATCAATTGTAACTTTTAAATCAGAGATTGATAGATTTTTGTTAGCCAAAGCTATTAAGGGATAAAGGCCAAAGGCAGGCATATGGAGTTAGAGCGCAGATCGGCCATGAGGGGAGTCAAGGGTTATGGGGAACAGGCAGGAAAGTGGAGTTGAGGCCAAGATCAAATCAGCCATGATCGTATTGAATGGCGGAGCAGGCACAAGGGGCCAAATGGTCTACTCCTGCTCTTATTTCTTGTGTTCTTATGTTCCTAGCAGTGAGATATGACGATAGCTATTAAACCACAATTTACATTTTGACTTCAAAAGGGCTTAAATGTAAAGTTTCAGGCAATATCTCATTGTTAATCATTGCATTAAAGGCTGTGAGTAACAGCAGATCTAATCCAGTGTATATTTCTTATAAGTGTTACTGTACATTCATATATTTTTTCAACATCATTTAAAAAAATCTATTTGTAGTTGTTGTCTGTGACTCTCTTCACAGCAGTAGCTCTGATATCGAACAATGAAGGAGTCTGAGGCTGAGGAAACTGCTTATTGTGGGGTTTGCAACAGTTCTCAGCCAATCAAAAGCATTTTTCATTCTTACCTGGAATCTAATACACATTCTTCTCTAACTATCAATATTAGCAAATAACGTTCCTCTGAATTAAATCCTGAGCTAGCATTCAAGAAAGCAAAAAATTCTGTGCCATGTATAACAGCTAAAAGCGCATTAATTCCACTGCTTTATAATTAATTCAGCACACACATCACTGTTCTAAACACAGATGCCGCACATCTATGATTCACTGCTTTGCAGAACAGAGAATGTCAGCATCCTTGTATTTGAGACATTGGATTATTATTCAAAAATATTCTACTACAAACATGGAAAAGCATTTTTGGTTTGTTTATTCCATGCATTCCTTATTTTTGTTCACCGAGTTAGGCCCCGCTCTCTATGCTATCTTCCTCAGCAGGAAGGGTAGGATAGTCCAGTCTACAGACATTTCCTCAGATGGCATTAATGCTGTTTCTTGGCTGACTTGCTAGAAAGTGCACTTGAGCAGTTTGGAAAGGGATCCCCTACCTAGTTAGTTTTCTGTCTCTGCCATAGTGACCCAGTTGAGATTAACAAAAATCAACTTCTAAAGGGAACTCCAGTGCAAATGTCAGCTGAAACTGAGTCAATAATTTTTTTTAGATTGATATAAAGGGAACCGTTTAAAGCTGCATTCTGTATAATTTCAAGTGTGGATAAAGTTACTAATACTGTCTGGGTAAAATGCCTATATGTACAGATCTTAATTATGTTTTCAAAGATAATTTGTACATTCCTTCACTCCCGTCAAAATGGAAAGCCTTCCTCCCATCCCCCTTTGCAAAACATAGATTTAATATGTGCACAGCGACAGACAATGGTATAATGTTCAGATAAAATTAAAATATATATTTTCCATGCTATAAGAAAAATGTTCACTTTATCCAATCATTTATATTAAAAATATAAATACATGAATTAAGTGATGCTTAAGTAAATTTTCTTTCAAACAAAGAATTCCATTACCGTGGTACCATTAACGGCGGTCTACAGTACCACATTTTAGCCATGCATAGTTATTGAGAGATGCCTCTATCAGCCCTTTACCAAGCAGGAGATTTTTTAACATTAAAACTCAGTGATGGTTTATACTTAGTAATTGGCAATAATATAACTAGTATAGAGAAAAACAGCTGAGACAAAAACAGTGAATGTAATCGGGGCAGAATTGTATTTGTATAATGATTGTTTTGGATTTGTAATTATTCTCTCGCTTTTTGCTCATAAAATCTCACTCCTGGCAATGCAACAAATTCAGAGTAGAGCATACAGAAAACAGTTAAAAATTTGACATAAAAGTAGGCAGTTTTACCAGAAAAGGCTAAGACTTGGCAGGCCTACATAGTTTAGAAATTAAATCAGCGACAGTTGCTTCCTTTGCAATCTAAAGGGAAGCATAGTGAACTGTTGCTATATGTGTGAATCCTGATGATTCTTGCAAATTGCACTTATTTTCTAATCCAAAATCATGGTTGTGTTTCGATGCCTCAGGCAAGATAGCAACTAACAGAAACTGACCAGGCTGATTTCAAGGAATATTTCTTGCAAACTGATGCATGTCACTGAAAATTCAGTAAATATCAAATTATGTTTATTCATGTTACTGGAATAGTTACCATTCTAAATTTTTATAATGACATTTTGATGAACATTGAATGTATGAATGTATTCAAGATGTACCCAATTGATTTTTTTAAGTCTTAAATAGGCATGACTTTAAATATGTAGTTTGGGCAGTTTTAAAATCTCTTATCTTAATAATTCCTACTGTGCATAAATATATAATAAAAGGATTTTGGAAAAATAGTTTTAAATCTGGAGGCAACCTTTGGGCCTCTTGTGCAACAGGATGAAATCAGCATACTCTCCGTCATATGTGATTAACAGGTCTACGGATTTTGGATTTAATAACAATATTCAACGAAACTTTTCAGCACTCATAATTAGGTGAACTTTTATCTTGTTTTTTCAGGAACTCATTGTAAAGAAAAAAATTGAGGAATAAAGCTTTAAAAAATGTATTTTACCATGATTTATGTATTTGTAAATATGCAGAGATGAATCACTATTATATCAATATTTTTTATTTAATTCCTAGTTCTATTGGGCTCAAGTTTCAGCTGGAGTTGCTCCTGTTTTTTTGGAGCAACTAGTTTAGTTTGGAGTATCTTAGAAATCGCAATTCTCTGCATTTAGTTTGCTCCAGTTCTAGTGAGTTAGTTCAGTTTAGTTTTCGTTCAGTTTTTTTTTCAAAAGGGGGCATTACCAGCCACTTACGCCTGTTTTGCAAGTTTAGTCAGCGAAAAGTTACTCCAAACTAACTTAGAACGGAGTAAGTGTTGACTTTTGTATGCTTAGAAAAACCTTGCATACACTTTCGAAATTAGGCGCGGGTAGCCAGAGATGGGGGGAAGGGAAGTTAGAGGGAAGTTAGGGGATTTTCCAAAGCATTAAACACTTTACTTTTAGCAATAAAGAGCCATCATCAGTAATAAATGATAAATAAATCAATAAATCAATCAATAAATCAATAAATCAATCAATAAATAAAAAATGTTAAGTTTCTACTCACCTACTGCAGCACCTATCCGTTCGGGATCACCGGGAGCCCTCCAACAGCACATGCAGCCCTGCTTGCCGAAGAACTGGTCGGGCAGGACTCACAGCCGAGGAGGTATTCGGGCGGGGCCTGCCACCGGTGAGGAGTTCGGGTGGGCTCCGCCGCCGAGGAGGTGGTCGGGTGGGACCTGCCAAACAGCTGGTCGGGCAGGTCCCACCACTGAAGAGCTGGTCGGATGGGCTCCGCCGCCGAGGAAGTGTTCGGGCAGGGACCACCACCGGGGAGGAGTTCGGGCGAGCCTCGCTGCCGAAAAGCTGCTGGTCGGACAGGCCCTGCCGCCAAGGAGGTGTTCGGGCGGGGCCCGCCACCGAGGAGGAGTTCAGGCGGGGCCCGCCACCGAGGAGGTGGTCGGGTGGGGCCCGCCGAAGAGCTGGTCGGGCTGCCCCATCGCGGAGGAAGTGTTCGGGAGGGCCGGCGAGGAGGCCTTGAGGTAAGGGCAGTGGTGACGAGGCCAGGTGAGGGACGGTGAGACAGGCAAGCCACGCGGCCTGGGATAGGGGCAGCGAACATTGTGACGTACCTTCGGCCAGGGATAGGGTCGCCCGGAGACAGGACACGCTGGGAGGGCTGGGAGCTACTGTGCACACGCGCAGACTCCACTGCGCATGTGCGAGCTACCGGCACCCTTTTCGGCGGAGGGCTGTAGCTCCGACCCCAGTTGCTTGTGCTGCACCACGCCGACTGCTAAACAGATCTTCTGAACACTGAGAATTGTGAGATAAGTTTTAGGCGTGCTTTTAATTCTACAAAATAGGTGGGCCTCTCGGACATACGCCGTTCTACAGGACAGCCGAAACTTGGGCCCAATATGTTTGGATTGGCAACTTTGTGCCCACTCTTGTGCCATGCACAATAACCCCACTTGAGAGAGCAAGCATTTGATCTGCTACCATACCATTGCCAGTACTGCTTTGGATCTCGCTTCGAAGTATGTGAGAGTAACCTGGGGTAATAGTTTCAATTTTTTCTTCCTTCCTATGGGGAAGTGCTAGCTGTTGCTGGGTGGTTCTACCAATGGCACAGCCAAAGTCAGGAACTCAGCACATGGGAAATTATGAGCATCATGCCATTTTGAGAAATAGCAAGTCAGTGAACCAATTCTATGTGGCACGAATGCTTATTAACATATGTTTAACACTTGGAAGCTGTTCTTCATGAGGCATAAAGAAGTCCAAACACATGATGCTTCACTTACCAATCAGAAGAAACAAGTTCAAGAAGTATAAAAAGAGAATATTGCTTTACACTGTGAGAAGATAAAGGTGCAAGTTAACAAGGATCACACAAATTGTACCTAAGAATTCTTTGCTCAAATTGTTGAAAACAATCTAGAAATGGAAAAGCACCCAAAGCCCAAAGGAAAAGTATGAACAGTGCACAATACATAAACTTCAATGGGTATTCCTGGCCTTTGGACAGAGTTCACGCATGATCAACAATAGAGTATCATTTAGGCCACACGAGAAAAAAGAACTCTTAAAATAGATGCCATTTGTTCTTCAAATATCTTAAAAACAAGAGCAAAGTGCAAACCAGGAATATGCATAAGCAACAAATGCAAATCTGAGTAATAGGGTAGAGTAGTTACATTATATACTGCAACATTTTGAATAATTTCCAAGAGGCCCGAGTGAGAAATACCTGCATGGTCATTATAGTATTGGACTGTCCGGGACAGAAGGACATCTCTAGAATGGCTTTTAATAATTTCCTGTTTGGGAATAGTGATCACGAAATGCCCCCCTGTACAAGTCGGATAGTCAGTTGGTGAAGGATAGAAGACTCGAGCCTAGTCTTTAGTTGCTTACAAGCCTTTATTGAGAGAGACACCCATAACATACATCCCTACGCCCCCACCCCAGACCACCCAAAACCTCCCATCCTCATGATAAGCTTGCAACCCTTCCCCAGCCTACTCCCATATATACAAGAGCAAGAAAGTCCCCAATTAATTCCCACCACCTACATACAATTAACTCTCAATTGCAATACATTCAAAGGTAGTAATCTCCAGATTACTCCCGATGCCATGTGCTAGTGAGTACAGAAATAGGAGGTGAGAGCAGATGAATGAATGGCTGGAAAGTTGGTGCAGAAGGGAGGGCTTTAGATTCCTGAGGCATTGGGACTGTTTCTGGGGGAGGTGGGACCTGTACAAGCCGGACGAGTTGCACCTCAACAGAGCTGGGACCAATATCCTCATGGGAGGGGGCAGGGGAGGGGATTGCTAGTGCTGTTGGAGAGGGTTTAAACTAGCTTGGCAGGGGGATGGGAACCTGAGAATAGAGTCAGTAGGCAGCGAAGAAAATTGGAAAACAAAAACGTAGAAAGTAAATTAGAAGCACAGAGGAAACAAGGACTAGATAGTAGTCAACAAGAAGGTTTGCCTGTACTAAATGGTGTATACTTCAATGCAAGGAGTATAGCGAATAAGGCAGATGAGCTGAGAGCACAGGTAGACACTTGAGGGTACGATATAACTATTACAGAGACATGGCTAAAAGAGGGGCAGATATGGCAGCTCAACATTCCTGGTTACAGGATTTTCAGACGGGATAGAGAGGGGGGTAAAAAGGGAGAGTATTGAGGTCACAGTATTGATAAAGAAACTATTACAGCTGTGAGGAGGGATGATATGTTAGAGGGATCATCAAACGAGGCCATATGGGTCGAACTGAAAAACAAAAAAGAGGTGATCACACTGCTGGGAGTGTACTATAGACCCTCAAACAATGGGAGGGAGATAGAGGAGCAAATATGTAGGCAAATTGCTTTGGCCCAAAAACCATAGGGCAGTAATAGTAGAGGATTTTAACTATCCTAATATTAACTGGGATAAAATTAGTGTGAAGGGTATAGAGAGTGTGAAATTCCTAAAATGCATTCAGGAGAACTTTTTTAGCCAGCAAGTAGCAAGCCCAACATGGGAGGAGGCGGTTCTGGATTTAATTTTAGGGAATGAAACTGGGCAGGTGGGAGGGGTATCAGTGGAAGAGCATTTAGGTGCTTGTGACCATAATTCAGTTAGATTTAAGCTAGTTATGGAAAAGGACAAGGATTGGCCAGGAATAAAAGTTCTAAATTGGAGAAAAGCCAACTTTGCTAAGCTGAGAGATGATTTAGCCAAAGTGGACTGGAAACAGCTATTTGAAGGTAAATCAGTGTCAGAGCAGTGGGAGGCATTCAAGGAGGAGATCCAGAGGGTTCAGACCAAATATGTGCCCTTAAAGCAAAAGGTTGGGAATAACAAATCTGGAGCCCCCTGGATGTCTAGGGACATACAGGGTAGGATATAGAAAAAAAGGGAAGCTTATGACAGATAGCGAGGGCTAAATACTGCAGAATCTCTTCAGGAGTACAGAAAGTCCGGGGTGAAATTAAAAAGGAAATTAAGAAAGCAAAGAGAGAGCATGAAAAATTCTTGGCAAGTAAAATCAAGGAAAACCCAAAGATGTTTTATAAATATAATATATTAAGAGTAAGAGGATAACTAAAGAAAGGCTAGGCCTATTAGAGACCATGAGGTAATCTGGGTGTGGAGGCGGGAGATGTGGGTATGGTTCTTAATGAATTCTTTGTGTCTATTTTCACAAAGGAGAGGGGTGATGCAGACACTGCTATCGTGGAGGAGGCGTGTGAAATATTAGATGAAATAAACATAGTGAGAGAGGAGGTATTAAGGGGTTTAGCAGCTTTGAAAGGGGATAAATCCCCAGGCCTGGATGAAATGTATCCCAGGCTGCTAAGCAAAGCAAAGGGGAAAATAGCGGAGGCTTTGACCATCATTTTCCAGTCCTCTCTGGCTTCAGGTGTGGTGCCAGAGGACTGGAGGACTGCTAATGTGGTACCTTTGTTTAAGAAGGAAGAAAGGGATAGATTGAGTAATTACAGGCCAGTCAGCCTAAACTCAGTGGTGGGAAAATTATTGGAAAAAATTCTGAAGGACAGGATAAATCTTCATTTAGAAAGACATGGATTAATCAAGGACAGTCAACACCGATTTGTTAAGGGAAGGTCGTGTCTGACTAATTTGATTGCATTTTTTGAGGAGGTAACAAGAAGGGTCGATGAGAGTAGTGCATTTGTTGTAGTGTTTCTGGATTTCAGCAAGGTTTTTGATAAGGTCCCACATGTCAGACTGGTCACAAAAGTAAAAGCCCATAGGATCCAGGGCAAAGTGGCAAGTTGGATCCAAAATTGGCTCAAAGGCAGAAAGCAAAGGGTAATGGTTGATGGGTGTTTTTGTGGGGTTTCCAGTGGGGTTCCACAGGGCTCAGTACCAGGTCCTTTGCTTGTTGTGGTATACATCAATGCTTTAGACTTGAATATAGGGGGTATGATTAAGAATTTTGCAGATGATACTGAAATTGGCTGTGTGATTGATAATGAAGAAGAAAGCTGTAGACTGCAGGAAGATATCAATCAACTGGTCAGGTGGGCAGAACAGTGGCAAATTGAATTTAATCCAGAGAAGTGTGTGGTTGTGCATCTGGGGAGGGCTAACAAGGAAAGGGAACACACATTAAATGTTAGGACACTAGGTTGATTCCAGGTATGAGGGTGTTGACTTATGAGGAAAGGTTAAGTAGGTTGGGCCTCTACTCATTGGAATTCATAAGAATGAGAGGTGATCTTATCGAAACGTATAGGATTATGAGGGGGCTTGACAAGGTGGATGCAGAGAGGATGTTTCCACTGATGGGGGAGACTAGAACTAGAGGGCACGATCTTAGAATAAAGGGACGCCCATTTAAATCAGAGATGAGGATAAATTTCTTCTCTCAGAGGGTTGTAAATCTGTGGAATTTACTGCCTCAGAGAGCTGTGGAAGCTAGGACATTGAATACATTTAAGACAGAAACAGACAGTTTCTTAAATGATAAGGGGATAAGGGATTATGGGGAGCGGGTGGGGAAGTGGAGCTGAGTCCATGATCAGATCAGCCATGATCTTATTGAATGGCGGAGCAGGCTCGAGGGGCCATATGGCCTACTCCTGCTCCTATTTCTTATGTTCTTATTCTTATGTTCTAAGTGTAGAGGAACAAAGGGACCTTGGATGCATGTCCACAGATCCTTGAAGGTAGCAGGCCAGGTAGATAAGGTGGTTAAGAAGGCATACGGAATGCTTGCCTTTATTAGCTGAGGCATAGAATACAAGAGCAGGGGGGTTATGCTTGAATTGTATAAAACACTAGTTAGGCCACAGCTAGAGTACTGCGTGCAGTTCTGGTCACCGCATTACAGGAAGGATGTGATTGCACTGGAGAGGGTACAGAGGAGATTTACGAGGATGTTGCCGGGAGTGGAGAGTCTTAGCTATGAGGACAGATTGGATAGGCTGGGTTTGTTTTCCTTGGAACAGAGGAGGCTGAGGGGAGACCTCATTGAGGTGTATAACATTATGAGGGGCCTAGATATAGTGGATAGAAAGCCTATTTCCCTTAGCGGGTCAACAAACAAGGGGCATAAATGTAAGGTAATTGGTAGAAGGTTTAGAGGGGATTTGAGGGAAATTTCTTCACCCAGAGGGTTATGGGGGTTTGGAACTCACAGCCTGAAAGGGTGGTAGAGGCAGAAACCATCACCAGATTTAAAAAGTACTTGGATGTGCACTTGAAGTGTTGTAACCTGCAGGGTTATGGACCTAGAGCTGGAAAGTGGGATTAAGCTGGATAGTCTCTTGTTGGCCAGCACGGACATGATGGGCCGAAATGGCCTCCTTCCGTGCTGTAAACTTCTATGGGGCCGACTTTGGTGGCCGCCCATTTCTCGGTGGCCACTGGGCGGGAGGTCCGTTTTTGGTGCCCGCTGCCGCCGGGTCCCGTCGGGAGACACTTTGGTCGCCGTTGTGTGGTCGGCAGCGGGAGGGGCAGCGGACGTCAGTCAGCGAGCGGAAATGGGCGGGAGCGGGACTCGGCAGCAAGCATCATCAGAATACGTCAGGTGGAGGCCTCTCCACTCGGGTTTATTTGGAGGGTGTCCACTGCGCATGCGCGGGATTTAGGTGAGTTTTTTAATTGTAATTCTGTGTAGCCTTTTATAGTCCTTTTGTGGCCCTTGCACACTAATTGAATAAGTGCTCATGGCCATAAAAGGACACCACTCAATTTCACCTGCGAGGAGAGAGGAGAGGAGAGGAGAGGAGAGGCGAGAGCCAGGAGAGAGAGACACGAGACAGAGAAGAGAGCAGAGGATACAGAGAAGAGAAAAGAGGAGAGGAGAGGTCAGGAGAGAGAGAAGAGAGAGAGGAGAGGAAAGAGAGAGAGAATATAGAGGAGAGAGAGAGGAGAGGAGAGAGAGGAGAGAGAGAGAGGAGAGAGGAGAGGAGAGAGGGGAGGAGAAGAGAGAGGAGAGAAAAAAGGGAGAGAGAGAGGAGAAGGGAGAGAGAGGAGAGGAGAGGGAGAGAGAGAGAGGAGAAGAGAGAGGAGAGAGAGAGAGAGAGAGGAGAGAGGAGAGAGGAGAGAGAGAGAGGAGAGGAGAGAGAGAGAGGAGAGGAGAGGAGAGCGGAGGAGAGAAAGAGAGAAGAGGAGAGGAGAGAGAGAGAGAGAGGAGAAGGGAAAGAGAGGAGAGGGAGAGAGAGAGGAGAAGAGAGGAGAGAGAGGAGAGAGAGAGGAGAGAGAGAGAGAGGAGAGGAGAGAGAGAGGAGAGAGGAGAGAGAGAGAGAGGAGAGAGGGGAGGAGAGAGGAGAGAAGAGAGAAAGATGAGAGAGAGAGGAGAGAGAGGAGGGGAGAGGAGAGGAGGGAGAGAGGAGAGAGGAGAGGAGAGGGGAGAGAGGAGAGAGGGGAGGAGAGAGAGGAGAGAGAGAGGAGAGAAAGAGAGAAGAGGAGAGGAGAGAGAGAGAGGAGAGAGGGGAGGAGAGAGGAAAGAGAGAGAGAGGAGACGGGAGAGAGAGAGAGGAGAGAGAGAGAGAGGAGAGAAAGAGAGAGGAGAAGAGAGAGGAGAGAGGAGAGAGGAGACAGAGAGGAGAAAGAGCGAGGAGAGAGAGAGAGGAGAGAGGAGAGAAGAGAGGAGCGACAGAGAGAGAGGAGAGAGGAGAGAGGAGAGAGGGGAGAGAGGAGAGAGGAGAGAGGAGAGAGAGAGGAGAGGAGAGAGGAGAGAGGAGAGAGGAGAGAGGAGAGAGAGGAGAGAGGAGAGAGAGGAGAGAGAGGAGAGAGAGAGAGAGGAGAGAGAGAGAGGAGAGAAGGAGAGAGAGAGAGGGGAGGAGAGGAGAGAGAGAGGAGAGAGAGAGGAGAAGAGAGAGAGGAGAGAGAGAGAGGAGAGAGGAGAGAAAGAGAGAAGAGGAGAAGAAAGAGAAAGGAGAGAGGGGAGGAGAGAGGAGAGAAAGGAGAGAGGGGAGGAGAGAGGAGAGAAAGATGAGAGAGAGGAGAGAGAGAGGAGAGGAGAGAGAGAGAGGAGAGAGGAGAGGAGAGAGAGAGAGGAGAAAGGGGAGGACAGAGGAGAGAGGAGAGAGAGAGGAGAGAAAGAGAGAAGAGGAGAGGAGAGAGAGAGAGGAGAGAGTTGGAGGTTAGAGAGCAGAGGTGGCATTGGAGAGGGGCCAGTCTGAGTTGCAGTGGGGGCAGTGTAACAAATGTATAACCAAACTGTTCAGCAACCATTCCTCTCATCATAGAGGATGAGTGGGCTAGGAAGCATCAATGAAGACTGCCAGAACCAGGCCCAGAGCTCCGTGGTTCAACGAACAGGAGTTGGAGGAGTTAGTGACAGAGGTGGAGCACAGGTACAGCGAACTCACCTGGGATGGGCGTGACAAGCCTCCACCAGCCCAATACTGATATCTTTGGATGGACATAGGTGAGATGGTCAGTGCAATGGGCAATGTGGAGCGGGATGGGGACCAATGCCGCAAATGGTGGAACGATTTGGTGGCGGCAGCTGAAGTGAGTACAGATTTATTCGGCCCCTCCTGTCCAAGGCCAAAAAGGTTGTGCGCGCGATGTGTGGGAGTGTGTGTGGGGGGCATGAGCAAAGGTGGTAAAGGCTGCAATGTTTCTTTGTGCAGAGAAAACATGCAGCGAAACAGGCAAGTCTGAGTGCGACCAGAGGGGACCCACAAGAGGTGGTGGAATTGACCAGGCTGGAGGAGTGTGGTTTGGCATTGGTGGAACATCACCGCATTCCAACCACGAAGGTTTCTGCAGATTCGGTGCTACCGCAGAGTTAAGGCTTCACTCATCTCTGGTGTCAGCGATGGTCATGGTATGAAAGTACTTGCAATGTTAAGGCACTCGCGGTTGAACGCAGACTTTGTCGCCCATTATTGGTGTGGACATGTAGGGATGGGACTCCTTGCTGGCATAATGTGAGATGGAACGGCTCACAACTCACTTTCACCAGCCCCCCCCCCCATCAACCACTACAGACTGAAATGTTGTCCTCTACTTGCAGATGCTGACTCAGACAGCAGGATCTAGAGAGACCATCGACCTCTGGCCTTCACAGAAGCCGTCACACCCCAGCATCTCCCACCCCGACGTTCTCCACACCCGAGGACCGGATCTTCCTGCACCCCCAGCCCACATCACCCATGTCCACCACCTCTGCCACCCGGGGCCAGGAAGAAGAGGAGAGAGAGGAGGGAAAAGGGCCCATATTTTTGCCCCTTCACCTGCAGGATCCAGAAGCGCCTGACATCAGCCCACTGCCAAGTCAGCCAAGTGTCCGCAGAACCTCAGCATCAGGCTCAGATTTCCTGGGGTTTTCAACAGACTCCACTCAAGCAAGCTCAAGCAAGCGCAGAGTCCGTGGCGCAAAGGGAAGCATGGCGCCAGCACCCAGTAGCATCGAGCAACCACCTGTGGATGCAAGACGGCTCACTCTACTGAGCCAGATGGTCCAACTCTCAACCACCAGCGTGGAGGTAGGTCGCGAGATGCAGCAGACCATGGCTGGGATAGCTGCCAGCATGGTCACAATCACTCAGCAGCACGATGAAAGGATGGAGCGCCTCCTCACCGTGTTGGAGTGCACATCAGAGAGCGTCGAGGCCATGAGGCAGGAGATGGCTTCTGCACGTGTGGTGCAAGCCCCCGACCCCACACCCTCAAGGCACACAGGTGCGGAGGAGCAGGAGATCCGGCGTCTTCGGTCCCGCGCCCTGCATTGTCACCGAGACGCAAACATCTACACACATCGCACTGCCCTCCTGAACCAGAGGCAGGGGAGGGCCACTCCATCGTGTAGGTGTGGGGAGGAAGAGGAAAGTGGGCATGGCTGCAAGGGGGGGAGGGGAAAGAGAGGTGGTGGTGCCGGGTAGAGGGGTGGGTGTTGCTTCCTCATCTAAGTGTCTGTATATGTGATAATATTCGGTAACGTTTGTCATTGTGCACTTGTAAATACACTCATATTGTTGACCCTCTGTGCGTGTGTCATTTTAACGTAATATTTGTGGTGTGTTGTGCCAACCACACATCTGTCCCTCAGGTCATCTGCTTCATCAGGAATATCTTCCCATCCACATCTAACTGCAGTGTATAATGGGTCCTGTCATCAGGCCATCGCAAGATGACAATGAATGCAGGAAGGCTGCCATTCAATTACTCTAGTTTACCAAGTTGCAGGGCAGACCTTAAGGCTTGCACTTCAACCCTCTCTTTGCGAGGCCAAAGATGGAGGAGTGCCACCCCTGAGATGACATGGTCATCAGTTACATTGCAGTACATTGTGCGAGACAATTAATGAATCAGCTTGGATGTACAACATGTGAGATGCTGAACACTTGTCAGTCACTCATAATAATTTTCCCTTTGCCATTGGCCTTCTCAATGAAGGACTTTCAACAAGGTGCAACAAAAAAGCTTCCATTAGCTTACATACATTTCAGTCAGTGTTATCATATCCAATTTAAACATCGCCATCAACAAGAAAGTAATGCAACATTGACCTAACTTCTTTCCAACAATCCCACTGATATGGTGCAGAATCCAACTGGCTGCCGCGATGTGATGGCCACCAGCATTCCCTCCCAGCCGATGTGCCAGAGCTGCCCCAATGCCTCCACCTCTCCCACCCTCCCTCCCTCCCAGCCGATGTACGACTTTTGGTTCCCTCCCTCCCTCCCGATTGACGCTGCTCACACTGCTCCCGTCCTCCCTCCTTCCCACCCTCTCGATCCAAGCCGCTAATAGTGCTGCCTCCCGCCTGATCTGCGATTGCTGGCGCACTGCCACCCAGCTCAGACCTGCTTTTCCACAGCGAACCTTCTGGCGGCCAGCAGGTCAGCGGGAGTGCAGCAAAATTACGCAAAATGGCGATTAACTGACTTCTGGAATGGGCGGGCAGCACACTACGACGTGGGTGGAACCCTTCCCCACCAATCTTCCGCCAGGCGGGATCCTCGACGGGAGATGGACGGTTCCAGAGGAATCGCCCAGAAAACGTCCATTTCTGGTGGAACCTCGGCGGCTGCGGGCGGAACATCGTTGAAAGTCGGGCCCTATGATTCTATAGGCTAGACGTTCCATTATTGCGCAAATCGTCCAAAAATGGGCGTTATTTCCAGCATTGGCATTTATTATGGGTTTTGAGATCGCCGGATTATTGCCCATTTTCAAAACCCCGAGTTTCCATTTTATAAAATGGGCATTAGTGGGAGCGATGTGAAATGTGCGTTAGCGGTAATTTTTTTTTCTTCTGCCATAAAATGTCGTCGTCCATAGCAACGCCATGGCAATGGTCTTTACCTGCATTTCAGGAGGTCAGGGGCCATCAATACGTGCAGAAGAGGAGAGGGAGAGAGAGAGAGAGAGAGCGGAGAGGAACAGAAAGTATGTGTGGGTTTCTTGTCTGGTTCTTTGTCATTTGTTTGGCTGTTGTGGAAGGTAGTAAAGATTTTTGGGAGGAGTAAGAAGAATTTAGAGCACTATTTAGTTTGGTGACTGTTATGTATGTAAACTTGCACAGCCACCATCGGGCTCATCCCCGGGAGTCCCAAGGGATCCCACAATCCCTTGGGAGCACAAGTACTTAAGGAGGCCTCACAGGCTGGAGAGGCACTCTGGAGACCTGCAATAAAAGACTGTCACACTTTACCTTGAGCTCACAGTATCCAGTCAGACACTTATTCATATGCAACAACTGGTGACCAGATATAGATGATGAACCCAACGATGCAGAGAACAGTGGGCATCCTGGAGAAATTCTCGGAGGGAGATGATTGGGAAACCTTCGTCGACCAATACTTCGTGGCCAATGAGCTGGAAGGAGAAGCAAACGGTGCCAAACGAAGGGCGATTCTCCTCACCGTCTGCGGGGCATTAACGTATGGCCTCATGAAAAATCTACTTGCCCCAGCGAAACCCACAGAGAAATCGTACGATGATTTGTGCACACTGGTCTGGGAGCATCTGAACCCAAAGGAAAGCGTTCTGATGGCGAGGTACCGGTTCTACACCTACAAAAGGTTGGAAGGCCAGGAAGTGGCGAGTTATGTCGCCGTGCTAAGACACCTTGCAGGACATTGCGAATTTGAAGGACATTTGGAGCACATGCTCAGAGACTTTTTCGTACTTGGCATTGGCCATGAAGTGATACTTTGCAAACTTTTGACTGTAGAGACCCCAACCTTGAGTAAAGCCATAGCGATAGCCCAGGCGTTCATTGCCACCAGTGACAATACTAAGCAAATCTCTCAGCACACAAGTGCTGCTACAAGTACTGTGAACAAAGTGATGCTGTTTTCAAATCGCAACGTACAGGGCAGGCCCCACATGCCTGCAGCTGCACGTCTGCAGATGTCTCAGAGTCCACCATCAAGGGTGATGGATGCAAGACCATTAACACCTGATTGGCGCTGTGGGGGTGATCATCGTTTCCATTCATGCCGCATAAAAAGGTATGTTTGCAAGGGCTGTGGAACAATGGGAAACCTCCAACGTATGTGCAGCGAGCTGCAAACCCTGTTAATCCTGCAAACCACCATGTTGCAGAGGAGGACAGATCCATGGTGGATCACAATGAACCAGAGCCTCAGACCAAGGAGGCAGAGGTATATGGGATGCACACATTTACCACGAAGTGTCCCCCGATAATGCTGAAGGTTGAATTAAATGGACTCCCGGCATCAATGGAGCTGGACACGGGCGCAAGCCAGTCCATTATGAGCAAAAAGACTTTAAAAAAAACTGTGGTGCAGCAAGGCCTCAAGGCCAGTCTTAACTCCCATTCGCACGAAAATGAAAACTTACACAAAGAAACTGATTCCCGTAATCGGCAGTGCTACTGTAAAGGTCTCCTACGATGGAGAAGTGCACAAGCTATCACTCTGGGTGGTACCGGGTGATTGTCCCACGCTGCTCGGCAGGAACTGGCTGGGAAAGATACGCTGGAACTGGAACGACGTCCGAGCGCTCTCGTCCGCTGACGACACTTCGTGTGCCCAGGTCTTAAACAAGTTCCCTTTGCTGTTTGAACCAGGCATCGAGATGTTCCAAGGAGCAAAAGTGCAGATGCACCCCAGGGGTGCAACCCATCCATCACAAGGCCAGAGCAGTACCGTACATGATGAGAGAAAGGGTAGAGATCGAGCTGGACCGGTTGCAATGAGAGGGCATAATTTCGCCGATCGAATTCAACGAGTTGGTCAGTCCGATTGTTCCAGTCCTCAAGGGAGACGGCACCATCAGAATCTGTGGTGATTACAAAATAACTATCAATCGTTTCTCCCTGCAGGATCAATGGCGACTACCAAAGACTGACGACCTTTTCGCTTCGCTGGCAGGAGGAAAGGCATTCACGAAGCTGGGCTTGACCTCGGCCTACATGACGCAGGAGCTGGAGGAATCATCAAAGGGCCTCACCTGCATCAATACGCACAAAGGTCTCTTCATTTACAACTGATGCCCGTTTGGGATTCGATCAGCCGCGGCGATATTCCAGAGAAACATGGAAAGCTTACTGAAGCCGGTCCCATGCACGGTGGTCTTCCAGGATGACATCTTGGTTACAGGTCGGGACACAGTCGAGCATCTGCAGAACCTGGAGGAGGTTCTTAGTCGACTCAACCACGTGGGGCTCAGGTTGAAATGCTCGAAGTGCGTTTTTCTGGCGCCTGAAGTGAAGTTCCTAGGGAGAAGAATCGCGGCTGATTCGAAGACGGAGGCAATCGAGAACGCACCGAGGCCACAGAATGTGACGGAGCTGCGATCGTTTCTTGAACTCCTGAACTACTTTGGTAACTTCTTACCGGGTCTCAGCACACTGTTAGAACCACTGCATGTCTTACTGCGTAAAGGAGACGAATGGGTATGGGGCAAAAGCCAAGGAAATACCTTTGTAAAAGCTAGAAAATTGTTATGCTCAAACAAATTGCTTGTGTTGTATGATCCATGTAAGCGTTTGGTACTAGCATGTGATGCGTCGTCATATGGCGTCGGGTGTGTATTGCAACAAGCTAATGAATCTGGGAAATTGCAACCAGTTATGCATCCAGAAGTCTGTCTAAGGCTGAGAGAGCCTACAGCATGATTGGTGGCCCACCAATCATCAGCGAGCTGACAGACAACGAGGAGCAGGCGCTGGCACTAGTGGGGAGCCACCCCCGGTCAGCCACACATGCAGCAGCAGAACCTGATGTGATGCCACGTGAGTAAAGTATACACCATTGCGTGATGTAAAGTCAATAGATGCCGCACCCACTCATATCCGAACAATATATGATAGATGATTGATGAAAGTGTTATCTAATTATTGATGGGCTCATGAAAATCATTGTAATGCAGAATTTGGTTATGTTCATTAAATGTGATGCCTATGATGATTTTGATAGTGGTCGTACTGTTCTCGTGCATATGCTGTGTGTAGCATTTGAATCACCCTGTGACCCTAGCACCCCCTTCTCCTCTAATAACCTCATTTATGTTTTGTAGCTCAGCCAAGAGCACAGTCACAAGCAACACCACCGAGGCAAGGTACGGATCCGGCGGTGGCACCGGCGGGAGATCGTCCTTCTGGTGGTGAGGAGCCCCGAATCTCGCCCGTGGAGCTGCAGGGTGCCCTCTCCACTAATGACAGTGAGGAGTTTGAGGAGCCTGCAGCAACAAGCTCCATGTCAACTACACCGATGACATTTAGTGCTCCTACGGCCATGTCCTCCTCCACCGTGGAGGTAGCGGGCCCAAACACTTTGCCGCAGGGCACCTCAAGTGTCTCCATGCCGGCGCTGATCCCGCGGAGGTTGGTTTGATGCAGCAGGACTGCTCCACGAGCGGCAGATCTCAGCGGGGACATGGTTTATTTGTCCAGGAGGGGTGTTGACATAGGTCAGCAGATCCTCCAGACAATGGGGGGCGTATCCCAACAGCTGGCCACCATGTTTGCGACCATGACAGAGTACGTGCCATGGATAGTGTTGGTCCTGGAGGTGATAGCCAGGAACACTGGTGCCACAGGAGGAGGAAGCTCTTGCTTCTGGCTCAGAGGATATTCCGTCCTTGGGACTGTTCTCTCCAGCATCAGGCCAACCAGCGGATCTGCCGACATCCCCCCACAATGAAGCAGCACCTGAGAAGCACTGCGGCAAGGCGGCTTGGAGTCGGGAGGGGAAGGGGAAAGGGTAGAGGTGGGGGCAAGCGTGGGGGAAAAGAGAAAGTGAGGTGCATGGCCGCAGGAGTTGTAGTTGTGAGCCTATTGATGTTGTTGTTGTTGTTGCTGTTGAATAAATGTTGGGAGGTTTGGGGGAAGGGGGGAGAGGGAGGGGGGATACCTTGTTTTTTTGCATTTGTGTTCCCTGTGTTTGAAGTCTTGTTGGAAATTTTAAAAACGTAATAGATGATATAAATGTTCTAAATTTGTTGTGGGGTGGGATGGGGTGTTTTGTACAGTTATCAGTATGATTTTATACACATATCATTAAACTTATTTTATTTCACATATCATTGTTGCGCATTTTCTCAGATAGCTGTACCGTTACACACTGGTGATTCCTTAACATGAAAGGGGATAATTCAACGTAACTTTAATCACCTTAAACTTTAACTGTCATCAAGGTAATGCACACCATTCATGTATGAGCTGCAGACACAGCAGTCTTGCAGCTTTGTAAATACCATCAACATTATTTCAAGCAAAGCGCTCATTTATGAGCTGCTGACATAAGAATCTTGCAGCTATGTAGCCACCACGGGCCCTTTCCTGCGGTCTACAGGGGGGTGGGGGCATGCTTTCATCATCAGCCTGATTGTCTGCCCCGAGCTCATCATCCACCTCCTCATCCTCCACTTCCTCTCTGTCCTGAGGTGGATCAGCAGTCCCTTCTGGCAATTCTTGTCCCCTCCTGATAGCCAAGTTGTGCAGCATGCAGCACACCACCACGAATTTGAGCTACCTGCTCAGGGTGGTATTGTAACTCGCCTCCCGAGTGGTCCAGGCATCTAAAGCGCTGCTTAAGCACTCCAATGGTCTTCTCGACGATATTGCGTGTGGCTCTGTGGTTCTCGTTGTATTACTTCTCGGCTTCTGTCTGGGTGTTACGCAGGGGGGCCATCAGCCAGGTGGCGAGGCCATTATCCTTTGTCACCAAGCATCCAGCATTGACCTTGTGGCTGATTGGTAAACATGTCAGATACAGCGCTCTCACGCAAGATGTGAGTATCATGGATGCTGCCAAGAAATTTTGCATTTACTGCCATTATAATTTGCTTGTGGTCAACAACGAGTTGCACATTTAGAGAGTGGAATCCCTTTTGGTTCCGAAAAACCTCTGCATCCTGAAAAGGTGCCCGCATGGCGATGTGCATACAGTCTATTGCTCCCTGCACCTTGGGTATGTTTGCAATTCTTGAGAATCCTGGAGCCCTCTCAGTCTGTGCCTCCCTGGTCATGGGGAAGCTGATAAAATCCATCCTGTGTACGTAAAGGGCTTCAGTCACCTGTCGAATGCAGCAATGTGTGGCATGCTGAGATACAGCGCAAATGTTGCCAGCTGAGGCCTGAAAGGAATCTGACGGATAGAAGGAAAGTGCTGCAGTGATCTTGACCTCAACGGACAGTGCGGTCCTGATGGTGCTGACAGGCTGCAGATCTCCCCTAATGAACTGGCATATCTCACTGGTGACCTCTTTCCAGAAGTGCAGTCTCCTAAGGCACATGTTATCGGACAAGTTCAGGTAAGACCACTTCTCCCTGTAAGTGAGTGGGGTGTAAGGTCTCCTCCTCCTCCTCAGTCTACCACCTCTTTGATTGAGCACATAATGCTCTTCAATATACCTTCTGCCATCTCTAGTCTGCAGCATGTGAGTAGTCATCAAGACAAGCTGAGAAATTACAGGCCCCATTACAATAACAATCAGTATGATACCTATTGTTCACATACAATAAATTTATCTACTAAAACATCTAAAATAAATTCAAAATTGTCCACAGTATGGTAAGATGTTTGTTCAGATTTTCAAATCACCTTAAAATAACTCCGGAGTACATCAAAACTCCCCAGAAGTTGAAGCAGCCTTTTATATGAAACGACCTCTGATTTACAAAATAGCCTCCATACTGCTGGGTTTAGTTCAGATGAGAGCAACTTTTTCTCAGCGGTTTTTGCGGTGAGCGATATTTTCGGTGATATATGGGCGAGGGTGCCAAAAGTAAAGCTCGATGATATTATGGCCGTTAGTTTCGCCCATTCTGGTCTTTACGGCAAAAAAGAATGGGCGGGCGGTATTATTCATTCTCGGCATTAAGTAAATGCCGAAAGTAACGCTGGCCGATAAGTGAGCAATAAATGGGTATTAGTTTCTATTTTGTTGCTAAATGGGCGATATCTGGGCGGTATACCTCATCTCAGCGTTAAAATGTACGTTAAGTGGGCAGTAGCGATGCAAAACTAATGGAAAGTCTAGCCCTATGATTCTACCACTTAAGTACAATTAACAACCCCCTCTTCCCTTCCTTTTAGTTTAGAGTTGGGTTCTGAGTGTGTTGATCCCTGTTTTGTAGTGTGAAGACTCAACTGCTTAATAGAGTTTAAATGTTCAGGCCAGTTCCTTGTATTTACTAAAACTGCCTCCCTTAACCTAATGGCGCATTCAGAGACGATTTGTTCATGGGACTAAGACACTGTTGTCTAATAGAAATTATTGACCATAGGCATGGCTATGGCGACACCATTTTATCCACATCCATTAATGTTAGTACAAAACACCTTACACCTAATACAGATAAACGTACATCACATGTATATTTACTGAACAAACGTCTGCCACCATTCAAATCATAAGAACATAAAAACATAACAAATAGGAGCAGGAGTAGGCCATTTGGCCCCTCGAGCCTGCTCCGCCATTCAATAAGATCATGGCTGATCTGATCTTGGTCTCAACTCCACTTGCCTGCCGTTCCCCATAACCCTTGACTCCCATATCGTTCAAAACTCTGTCTTTCTCCACCTTAAATATATTAATTGATCTAACCTCTACAGCTCTCTGGGGTAGAGAATTCCAAAGATTCACGCACCCTGAGAGAAGAAATTCCTCCTCATTTCCGTTTTAAATGAGCGACCCTTCATTCTAAAACTATTCCCCCAGTTCTAGATTCCCCCATGAGGGGTAACATCCTCTCTGCATCTACCCTGTCAAGCCCCCTCAGAATTTTATACATTTCAATAAGATCACCTCTCATTCTTCTAAATTCCAATGAGTATAGGCCCAACCTGCTCAACTTTTCTTCGTAAGACAACCCCGTCATCTCAGGAATCAACCTTGTGAACCTTCTCTGAACTGCCTCCAATGCAAGTATATCGCTCCTTAAATAAGGAGACCAAAACTGTACGCAGTACTTCAGGTATGGTCTTACCAACGTCCTGTACAGTTGTAACAGGACTTCTCTACTTTTATACTCCACTCCCTTGCAATAAAGGCAAACATTATATTTGCCTTCCTAATTACTTCTTGTACCTGCATGCTAACTTTTTGTGTTTTATGTACAAGTACCCTCAAATCCCTCTGTACCACAGCATTTTGTAATCTCTCCTCATTTAAATAATAATTTGCTTTTTTATTTTTCCTACCAAAGTGGATAACCTCACATTTTCCCACATTATTCTCCATTTGCCAAATGTTTGCCCACTCACTTAGCGTATCTATATCCCTTTGAAGATTCTTTGTGTCCTCCTCATACCTTGCTTTCCCACCTATTTTTGTATCATCAGTAAATTTGGCTATATTACACTCGGTCCCTTCATTCAAGTCATTAATATAGATTGTAAATAGTTGAGGCCACAGAACTGATCCACTAGTTACAGTTTGCCAACCTGAAAATGACCCATTTATCTCGACTCTCTGTTCTCTGTTAGTTAGTCAATCCTCTATCCATGCTAATATATTACCCCCAACCCCGTGAACTTTTATCTTGTGCAGTAACCTTTTATGTGGCACCTTATCGAATGCCTTCTGGAAATCCAAATACACATCTATTGGTTCCCCTTTATCCACCCTGCTCGTTGCATCCTCAAAGAACTGCAGCAAATTTGTCAAACATGATTTCCCTTTCATAAAGCCATTATGATTTTCTAAATATCCTGCTACTATTTCCTTAATAATGATAGATGTTAGGCTAACTAGTCTATAGTTTCCTGCTTTCTGTCTCCCTCCTTTCTTAAACAGGAACATTGCATTTGTGGTTTTCCAATCTGCTGGGACCCCTCCAAAATCCAGGGAATTTTGGTAGATTACAACCAATGCATCCACTATCTCTGCAACCACTTTGTAGTCTTTTTATCTAGCACCAAAGTTTGTCATTCTTGCATGGATTTATCTGAGGCAACACTTCTTAGTCTTGGTCTAGGTTTTTTATCTAGCAGTTGTGAGCAGTGCTTTGACTTCATCAGCGTAATTGCTGACAATGTTGACTCGCACAACGAGATGCGCCAGTCCCCGCCCCCATTGTCCATCTAGAATGCAGTAAATTGCAGTTTGCCATTTGCAGTAACCAAGGAAGTAAAGCACACACAGCAATCAAAAAAGGTTAAAGTACACATGCATACGCCGTGTGAATGTGTGTATTGCGATCACATGCCCAATGACAGTGTCTATTGCTCATATTTTATTTACTAATCAGAAATGCAATTGGCCACCTCTGGATTCCTAATTAGCCACATGAGGACAGTGGCTAATGTATTGGACAACACTAGTCTAACATATCGGGGTGTTTAAACTGTGGAGCGCAGCTGATGAATGGAGACACATACATCTTGCATCAGTTGCACCCCTGTGGTATTAATGAATCTGATGTGTTGCCCCCTGCAGCAATAAAGATGAAAAAGAAAAGTAGATTGTTCTAACTAAAAAAATCTTACAACAATTTAACAAGTGCAAAATTACCCGAGTGCCTTCTGTCCCGATGAACCAAAGACGAAAACCATAATGTTTCTGCAAAAAGTTGATATAAAACAGTGTGTTTGCACTGAAAAACACCACAAAATTTAGTTTTCTTCTACTTCGAAAAATTTAAATTGGGACCAATAAAGTCTGTACACTTCTAAAAGCTACTCTTGATTTTCCATTTTTAAATCTGATTTTCCTGTCAGCTAAGAGGCAGCTAAAGTAGATTTTAACTTCTACACAACTTCAGTGAAGAGCAAGGTACAACATGCCCAAATAAAAACAGAAAATGTTGAACATATTCAGCAGATCAGGCAGCATCTGTGGAGAAAGAAACAGAGTTAATGTTTAAGGTCGATGACATTTCGAAAAGTCATCGACCTAAAACATTGCGTCCGATTTTAACCCCACTTGCTCAGCAGAAACCTGGTGGATGGGCAGCTAAAATCATCCTGGTTCTTACCAGTCCAAAATCTGCCATAATAGTAACATCTGCAATTTTAACCTGCTCTCCTGAGCAGGCAGCAAGGACACACACCAGGATCAAACAGGGGCCTTCTTTACATATGCATGTTGTGGCCCAATGACATCATTGAGACCCGATTGTAATTTTAACTCAGGCTTGAGCGGAGAATCCATCTGGAGTTAAAATTGGGTTGTTAACTGTGTTTCTCTCTCCGCAGATGCTGTCTGACCTGCTGAGTATTTCCAGTATTTTCTATTTTTATTTCAGATTTCCAGCATCCGTAGTATTTCGGTTTTGTATATGATATGCCCAACCATTTTCAAAGAAGTATAAGTCTATAGGGGTGAGGGGAGAGGACATATTACACAAGATGATCCAGGAATTCACAAACACTAATAAACTGGTCTCTTAGAAACAATTCACATTGTTTATTAATGTGCATTGTATTACTATACGATGCACATTAAAAAACAATATCAATTATTCAAAAGATGCAAAATATTAAACAGTTTTGCTGCCTCTAAGGAAGGGTAAAAGGTTATGCAAAACATTCTAGATTGTGACCTAATTTAGGACCAATTAAACTCACCAGCAGAAATTCGTCTAATGCATAAAGTTAAAGGCCTAGAAATTGGATAAAGCCTGAAAACGAGCGGGGGCAGTGCCCAGCACTATTTGCCTGCGCCCGTTCAAAGTGGTGCAGGTAGCATGCAAAATTCGTGCTGCCTGCTCGTTTATATGATTGCAGCGCTGATCTCAACTCTAAACACGCTGCTGATTGGCTTAGTGCTCAACGGGGGGGGGCAATATTGGGCACAGTCCACTGGCCAATAAAGTTTGGCATAGGCTTTCTGCATTATTTAAAAGGGAGGCGCTTTGTTGCAGAAGCACCTCATTGTCAGTCTGAACAAAGCCATTGTCAGGCTCAACAGCCAAGGAAAAGGGCTAGAAGATTTTCTGATGTGGCACTGGAGGCATTGGTACTGGGGTTCCACAGACCCCGTGAGGTACTCTACCCGCAACGGGGCAGGAGACCTTCAAGGTTAAACACAAGAAAGATCTGGGAGGAGATTGCTCAAGCCATCACTGTGTCAAGTGTTGTCCTCAGGACCTGGATACAGTGCCACAAAATGTTTAATGATCTCACATGCAGGAGTGGTCAAGGTGAGTGAGTGCATCATCAAATGCGATATGCCACCACCTGCAGCACAAGTCTCACACACTGCTCAATGCACCACAACCCATCGCTCACCTTCCAACAATCGCTAGCTAACACCATTCATACCTCACAATCATAGCTTTATTTCACCCTCACTCACTTACCACTGCTGCAACATTTACACCCGTATCTCACACTTGCACACACACTGCCAGTTATTCAACCATGGCAGGCACATCACCCTAGCACATCGCACCACACTCAGTGGCACACTTTCCTTTCTCTTTCAGGCCAAGATGGCACACAACTGCCGGGAGCACCAGCAACAGGTGGAGGGGAATCAAGAATTGAGAACCTCATGATCCTGGAGGAAGCAGTGCTCGCAATAATTGGAGGGGCAGTCATGAGTTTGTGGTGAGCAGGGAAGTTGAAAGCATTGCTGATGATGACGGTACGCTCATAACTAATCCTTCTTCTCACATTTCACTTCCCCCTAATCCCACAATCTCTTCTCACTTACAAGCTGCTGATGGTGTATGCATGGATATCTTGTTTCCCCCCTCCGCTCACCAGAGCCTGACTCAGATACCCAAGAACTGCCTGCAGCCCAGCCTGACCCCGACATTGTACATGAGGAGAGTGAAGGAGAAGAGGCACCATTACTCGATCTGGCACTTGCAGACACCAGCTAAGAAACTGGCACTGTAGAACAGAAGCAATATCTGCATGTAGTGAGTCATCGGGCACGAGTGGGCTGCATGCAGCCAGGCCAGGGGGAAAAGGGTAACTCGGATGCCAGCTCCCCGGACAGTGAGTTCGCGCATGCGTTCTGCTGCACAGGACTCAGATGCTGATCTTGATGGGGTACCGTTCAGAAGAAGGGTGATAGGCATGCACACAGAAATGCTTGGTGCAATGGCAAGCCTGCCAGTGAGCCTCTTGTCAGTATTAAGGAGCATGGAGGAGTCCAGCACCAACATTGCACGGGGTTTACGCCAGGATGGAAATAATGGGCAATTCCATTCGAGAACTTGTGGACCCAAACATGATATTGGGTGTAATGGGTGATCTCGTGGCTTCTATGCAGGAGTGACCCAACATCTCAGTGCTGCAGTGAATACACAGACTGCTCTCCTGTAGTCTCAGCTTACTGTGACGCAAGCTCAGACTGATGCCGTTGTGGATGGGTTTCGGAGTGCGGAGTTCGGAGTCCTGCTGTCCTCTCTCAGGATGATAGCATTCGTACTCCCCCCACTGCCACTCCACCAGTGTGCTTGCTGCTGCGTGTCATCCATCCAGCCCAGACTCTGCCGCCCATGCCAAGGTGGTGTAGTCTACAGCCAGGCTTTCTAGGGCCAGAACTGCTCGAGGTTGTCATGCAAAGCCATCAGCAGTGTTCCCCACTGAAAGCCAGCAGCCTTCCACCAGCCATGCTGCAGCCCCAGGGGTAACACTAAGGGAATGCACAAGGGTGATAAGTTGATTTTGTTCTTTTGATTTGAATTTGATAAATTTATAAACTGTGTTTGGAATGTATGTTTTGTGGTGGCTGTCATTTCAGCCTTGTGCCCAGGAGGATGCTGTGATGTTCTGTGACAGAGCGATGGTAAGATGGGGAAGTGGTGAGCAATAGGGATCTGGGGTTTATTCAGTGGAACCAGAGTCTGATGAGGCGCGCACGGACAGCCCGTCTGGAACCGAGATGTTTTGCCTGCTTCATCCCTTCCTCCTCATTCTCATCCTCTTCCTCCTCCTCCTGAGGTGGTCTGGGAACCCGTGATGACAAGTGCTGCGTGTTCATGATGGCCAAGTTGTGGAGCATGCAGCAGACCATCACAAAATGGGACACCCGCTCTGGTGAGTACTGGAGAGCTCCTCCCGAACAATCAAGGCAGTGGAACTGTTGCTTGAGCACTCCGTGGTCTGCTCAATGATATTCCTTGTGGCAGCATAGCTGTAATTATATGAGTGCTGGGCATGAGTGGTGCGGTTGCAGAGTTATCAGCCAGGTGCTGAGTGGATAGCCGTTGTCTCCGAGCAGCCACTCTTAGGTTTGATGTGGTGGCTGGAGGATTGCTGGCACACCGGACTGGCATAAGATGAAGGCATCATGACTGCTGCAGGATACCGGGCATTCATCATCATGATGCACTGGGTGTGGTTGCACAACAACTTCACATTAAGTGAGCAGTGGCCTTTGTGGTTACAGAACATCTCAGGATTGGTAAGCAGTGCCCGCAAAGCCATGTGTGTGCTGTCAATGAAGAAAATGAAGTCCTTTCTCCTGGAGTACAGAGCCTCTGTGACCTGTCAAATGCAGCGATGGACAGTGAATGGATGTTAGCTTTTGTCTCCTGCTCCATACTGGAAGGATCCGGTGGCGAAAAAATAGAGGGCCACGGTGACCTTGAGGGCCACTGGGAAAGCCGTCATCGTCCTTTTCTGAGGCTGCAGGTCTTGTTCCAGAAGGTGGCAGAGTTCTGTGACCGCCTCCTTGGTGAAGCGGAGCCTCCAAAAACACTGCTCCTGGATTAGGAGAAGTGCTGTTGGAAGACCCGAGGTGGGTAAGGCCTCCTGCTGAGAGCCATCCTGCACCTCCTCCTCCTCCCTCAGCGAGCATCTTGTTCTCTTTGCTGCCTCCGTTCCATCTCCCTGCCATACTCGAGCGCGAAGGGGACTGCAAGTAGAACCCCCATGACTTTGAGCAAGTGGTGTGAGCAGAAGCCTTTAAATCAGAAACACGCCATTCTCCACTTGCAGCGACACTCCCTGTCACCTCAGCAATTTAAAATAACTTTAGAAAGCTCCAGATAGTGCCAGTACAAATAAAAGAGCAAGTCAGCCGCAAGTTGTTGATGATCTCTTTAAATAGCACTGCTGGGGCATTAAATGGAGTGGCGACATTGAAAATGGCAGATCATGCATCAAATCAGCATTGCACACTCATTAACGTCGCAGTCTGTCTCATCTAAATATCTGGAGTGAGCGCAGGCAACGGCAGCGTTACCGACCTCCCCATAATGGTGATCGCCACGAGACCCACCGGAAACGAGGTGGCTGCCATTTTTTCAGCAAAGCTGGCCTTAACGTTTGGTTCTGGATCCCTGAATTTCACGGCCAAAGATTTTTTTTAAATTGCAAGTCATGTCTTTATTCCAATCTTTTAGACAAGCATGATTTTAGCGTAAGAGCATACAAAGTATTGTTCCAGCATGTTGCCGTAATTAAAAAGTAATTGAAAAAAATAACACTTGATCATACAAGATCTGTAAAAGATGAATCTACATAAGATCTTTGAGACCATAACTTAATCAGCAAATGCATGCAATCAAGAGACAGTGACACTGGTGCTAGATGCACTATCAATGATGCAATGCAGAGGTTAAGATATTTGGACTTGCTAATGTTGATTGAATTGTATGGGCAATTTTTCTTTCACTATGAACATTATCTCTGGCTGTGTAATGTGTAAAATGTAGTGACATTATCAGGAAAAACCAATGATGCGCATATATTCATAGAATGAGGATGTGCTATGACACACTGGAGCACAGTGCCATGGAGTTGAAGAAAGCAGGTTGGATTGAGGCCCACTCCACAGAGCTCCCAATCTCCATCATGGTTCTGTGGGCATATTCTGGAAAAAGGCCAAATGGCTCTCTCCCCCAAATGGAAGAAGGATATTTTTAACAAACAAGAGGGATGGAGTACAAAAGCAGGGAGGTCCTGTTGCAACTGTACAGTGTATTGGTGAGGCCGCACCCAGAATACTGTGTGCAATTTTGGTCACCTTACTGAAGGAAGGATATACTAGCTTTGGAGGGGGTACAGAGACGATTCACTAGGCTGATTCCAGAGATGAGGGGGTTACCTTATGATGATAGATTGAGTAGACTGGGTCTTTACGCGTTGAAGTTCAGAAGGATGAGGGGTGATCTTATAGAAACATTTAAAATCATGAAAGGGATAGACAAGATAGAGGCAGAGAGGTTGTTTCCATTGGTTGGGGAGACTAGAACTAGGGGGCACAGCCTCAAAATACGGGGGAGCCAATTTAAAACCGAGTTGAGAAGGAATTTCTTCTCCCAGAGGGTTGTGAATCTGTGGAATTCTCTGCCCAAGGAAGCAGTTGAGACTAGCTCATTGAATGTATTCAAGTCACACATAGATAGATTTTTAACCAATAAGGGAATTAAGGGTTACGGGGAGCGGGCGGGTAATTGGAGCTGAGTCCATGGCCAGATCAGCCATGATCTTGTTGAATGGCGGAGCAGGCTCGAGGGGCTAGATGGCCTACTCCTGTTCCTAATTCTTATGTTCTTATGTGAGTAGTTGGAAACAGGATGGAGTCACTGGCAAAGATGAAACTTTTATGGCAGGTGTTGAAAACAATGGTTTTATTCTTTCCAGTATTTAGTTGAGGACATTTTGACTTATCCATGACTTAATGTCAGATAGGCAGTCTGACAGCAAAGAGGCATGTTGTCAAGGGAAGTGGTGGAGAGGTATTATTAGTATACACACAGAAGCTGGCCCCATGCCTTTGAATAATATCACTGAAAAGCAGAATTTAAAGGTGGAAAAAGAGGAAGTTAAGGAGGGATCTTTGGGGAACTCCAGAGGTTCCCCAGAGGCAGGAAGAGAAGCCATTTCTGAAGATTTGCTAGCTGGGTTGGGACAAACAGAAGTGGAAGAATGCAAGAAAAGTACCGTGAAGTTGGACAACAGAGGAGAGGTGGTGGAGGTGGATGATGTGGCCTACCGTGTCAAACATCACTGAGAAGTTGAGAGCAAGGCGGGAAAAGAACCATGGTCACAGTCACAGTAGGTGCTATTAATGCCACACTCAGTCAAATACTGCCCTTGATGTCAAGGGCAGTAACTCTCACCTCACCTCTGGAATTCAGCTCTTTTGTCCATGTTTGGACTAAGGCTGTAATGAGGTCTGGAACTGCGTGGAGCTGGCGGAACACAAACTGAGCATCAGAGAGCAGGTTATTGGTAAATGCCGATTGAAAGCACTGTCAACGACACCTTACATCACTTTGCTGATGATTGAGAGTGGACTGATGGGACGGTAATTGGCCGGATTAGATTTGTCCTGGTTTTTGTGGACAGGGCACACCTGGGCCGTTTTCCACATTGTCAGATAGATGCCAGTGTTGTAACTGTACTGGAACAGCCTGGCTAGCGGCGTGGCTAGTCCTGGAGCACAAATATTCAGCACGACAGCCAGACCCTTAGCCTTTGCTGTATTCAGTGCGCTCAGCCGTTTCTTGATATCACGTGGAGTGAATCGAATTGGCTGAAAACTGGCTTCTGTGATGGTGGGGAGCTCAGGAGGAGGCGGAGATGGATCAGCCACTTGGCACTTCTGGCTGAAGTTGGTTGCAAACGCTTCAGCCTTGTCTTTTGCATTCGTGTGCCGGCCTCCGTCATCATTCAGGATGGGGATGTTTATGAATGTTTGGGATGTTATGCTCACTAATTTCCAGATCATTGCTGATCAAAATTTGAGTACATTAAAATTCCACTTTTCATACATTGCACATGCAATGCGCTAAATCCACCCATATGAAATAGAAACATAGAAACATAGAAAATAGGTGCAGGAGCAGGCCATTCGGCCCTTCAAGTCTGTACCGCCATTCAATATGATCATGGCTGATCATTCAACCTCAGTACCCCACCCCAGCCTTCTCTCCATACCCCCTGATCCCTTTAGCCGTAAGGACCACATCTAACTCCCTTTTGAATATGTCCAATGAACTGGACTCAACAACTTTCTGTGGTACAGAATTCCACAGGTTATCAACTCTCTGGGTGAAAAGTTTCTCCTCATCTCGGTCCTATATGGCTTACCCCTTATCCTTAGACTGTGTCCCCTGGTTCTGGACTTCCCCAACATCGGGAACATTCTTCCTGCATCTAACCTGTCCAGTCCCATCAGAATTTTATATGTTTCTATGAGATCCCCTCTCATCCTTCTAAATTCCAGTGAGTATAAGCCTAGCCGATCCAGTCTTTCCTCATATGTCAGTCCTGTCATCCCGGGAATCAGTCTGGTGAACCTTCGCTGCACTCCCTCAATAGCAAGCACGTCCTTCCTCAGATTAGGAGACCAAAACTGCACACAATATTTAAGGTGTGGTCTCACCAAGGCCCTGTACAACTGCAGCAAGACCTCCTTGCTCCTATACACAAATCCCCTTGCTATGAAGGCCAGCATGCCATTTGCCTTCTTCACTGCCTGCTGTGCCTGCATGCCTACCTTCAATGACTGATGTACCACGACACCCAGGTCGCGTTGCAATTCCCCTTTTCCTAATCTGTCACCATTCAGATAATAATCTGCTTTCCTGTTTTTGCCACCATCGTGGATAACATTTATCCACATTATACTGCATCTGCCATGCATTTGCCCATTCACCTCACCTGTCCAAGTCCAACTGCAGCCTCTTAGCATCCTCCTCGCAGGTCGCACTGCCACCCAGCTTAGTGTCATCTTGGAGATATTACATTCAATTCCTTTATCTAAATCATGAATGTATATTGTAAATAGCTGGGGTCCCAGCATTGAACACTGTGGCACCCCATTAGTCACTGCCTGCCATTCTGAAAAGGACTCGTTTATTCCCACTCTTTGCTTCCTGTCTGCCAACTGTTTCTCTATCTACGTCAATACATTATCCCAAATACCACGTGCCTTAATTTTGCACATTAATCTCTTGTGTGGGACCTTGTCAAAAGCCTTTTGAAAGTCCAAATACACCATATCCACCAGTTCTCCCTTATCCACTCTACTAGTTACATCCTCAAAAAACTCCAGAAGATTTGTCAAGCATGATTTCCCGTTCATAAATCCATGCTGACTTGGACCAATCCTGTCACTGCTTTCCAAATGCGCTGCTATTACATCTTTAATAATTGACTCCAGCATTTTCCTCACCACCAATGTCAGGCTAACCGACCTATAATTCCCTGTTTTCTCTCTCCCTCCTTTTTTTAAAAGTGGGGTTACATTAGCTACCCTCCAATCCATAGGAACTGATCCAGAATCCATGGAATGTTGGAAAATGACCACCATTGCATCTACTATTTCTAGGGCCACTTCCTTAAGTACTCTGGGATGCAGACTATCAGGCCCTGGGGATTTATCGGCCTTCAGTCCCTTCAATTTCCCTAACACCATTTCCTGACTAATAAAGGTTTTGTTATGTATGAATAAAGAGTCTGACTGGATACTGTGAGCACAAAGTAAAGTGTGACCTTAATCTTTTATTGCAGGTTTCCAGAGTGCCTCTCCAGCCTGTGAGGCCGCCTTAAGAACCTGAGCTCCCAAGGGATTGTGGGATTCCTTGGGATTCCAGGGGATGAGCCCTCTGGTGGCTGTACAAAGTATATACAAGTTTACATACATAACAGATTTCCCTCAGTTCCCCCTTCTCGCTAGACCCTCGGTCCCCTAGTATTCATGTCTTCCTTAGTGAAGACAGAACCAAAGTATTTGTTCAATTGGTCTGCCATTTCCTTATTCCCCATTATGAATTCACCTGATTCTGACTGCAAGGGATCTACATTAGTCTTCGCTAATCTTTTCCTCTTCACATATCTATAGAAGCTTTTGCAGTCAGTTTTTATGTTCCCTGCAAGCTTACTCTCATACTCTATTTACCCTCTCCTAATTAAACTCTTAGTCCTCCTCTGCTGAATTCTAAATTTCTCGCAGTCCTCAGGTTTGCTGCTTTTTCTGGCCAATTTATATGCCTCTTCCTTGGATTTAACACTTTCCCTAATTTTCCTTGTTAGCCACGGTTGAGCCACCTTCCCTTTTTTATTTTTACGCCAGACAGGGATGTACAATTGTTGTAGTTCATCCATGTTATCTTTAAATGTCTGCTATTGCCTATCCACCATCAACCCTTTAAGTATCATTCACCAGTCTATCCAAACCAATTCACGTCTCATACTGTCGAAGTTTCCTATCTTTAAGTTCAGGACCCTAGTCTCTGAATTAACTGTGTCACTCTCCATCTTAATGAAGAATTCTACCATATTATGGTCACTCTTCCCCAAGGGGCCTCGCACGACCAGATTGCTAATGAATCCTCTCTCGTTACACAAGACCCAGTCTAGGATGGCCTGCTCTGTAGTTGGTTCCTCGACATATTGGTCTAGAAAACCATCCCTTATACACTCCAGGAACTCCTCCTCCACAGTATTGCTACCAGTTTGGTTAACCCAATCAATATGTAGATTAAAGTCACCCATGATAACTGCTGTACCCTTATTGCACGCGTCCTTAATTTCCTGAAATGGACTGAGACAGGTTTTCACGTGACAGGAATTAAGAAAGGAGTTGCTGCAGTTTTACACTATTCATGCACATAAAAAACTCATTACAATTGGGGTTGTTTCTAGTATTTCCCGTCACTTGATTTAGTGGAGGACAGCAAGCAGAGATGGAGATGTCAGATGGCAGCAAAAGTGTACTGTCGAACCAGCCACTATTGGTACACTCATAATAAAGGATGAAACTGAGTACTGTGTACAATGAGCAAGTGTGACCTTAGCTCCTTAATAAGTCTCCAGAGTGCAGGTACATTGTGTGTGGCCTGCTTATATACTGTGCTCCCAAGGGATCCCTTGGGACTCTAACAAGTGGGCCCTTTGGTGGTCAGGTGTCATGCAAGTTACACAGGGTTAAATACATTACATCACTCTCCCCTGAAGTCAACAGTACACTTATTTACAAGTTAAGATGATCTGGGGCTTTACGCTCCCTTGTCGATCATCTCGGTACAAATGCGGGTGTGGATGGGTTGGTCAGTTCTTCACTGGGCTGTTGGGCAGCCAGCCTTGCCGGGCTGCTGGGGATGATGAGTTCAGCATCGTGGTCAACCATGATGTCAATTGTCACTTGTGTGTGTGTGTTGGAGGGTCAAAGTTGGTGGTGTCCTCTTCGGGTTGTTCGTAGCTGTTGGTGAACCGCAATTTGATTTGGTCCAGGTGTTTTCTGTGCGTTTGTCCATTGGCCAATTTGACCTGAAACACCCTACTCCCCTCTTTGGCTCTGACTATGCCAGTGAGCCATTTGGGACCATGTCCATAATTGAGCACAAACACAGGATCGTTGATCTCAATATCGCATGACATATTTGCACGGTCATGGTACATACTTTGTTGATGCCGCTTGCCCTCCACATGATCATGGAGATCAGGGTGGACAAGAGAGAGCCTTGTTTAGAGCGCCCTTTTCATGAGCAGCTCGGCTGAGGGAACCCCGGTGAGCGAATGGGGTCTGGTGCGGTAGCTGAGCAGCACTTGGGACAGCCAGGTCTGCAGGGAGGCTTCCGACACACGTTTCAAGCTTTGTTTGATGGTCTGAACTGCCCGTTCTGCCTGGCCGTTGGATGCGGGCTTGAACGGGGCAGATGTGACGTGTTTGATCCCATTGTGGGTCGTGAATTCCTTGAATTCAGCACTGGTGAAGCATGGCCCATTGTCGCTGACTAGGACATCAGGCAAGCCGTGCGTGGCAAACATGGTTCGTAGGCTTTCAATAGTGGACGTGCTTACTGACATTATTACACATTCCATCCATTTTGAGTAAGCGTCCACGACAACCAAAAACATTTTGTCTAGAAATGGGCCCGCATAGTCTACGTGGATCCTCGACCACGGTTTGGAGAGCCACGACCACAAACTTAGCGGTGCCTCTCTGGGTGTATTGCTCAGCTGAGAGCAAGTGTTGCACTGGCGCACGCATGACTCTAAATCTGAGTCGATGCCGGGCCACCACACATGGAATCTGGCTATGGATTTCATCATTACCATGCCTGGGTGGGTGCTGTGCAGTTCACATATGAACTTATCTCTGCCTTTCTTGGGCAAGACCATGCGATTGCCCCACAATAGACAGTCCGCCTGCAGGGACAGCTCGTCTTTGCATCTGTGGAACGGCTTAATCGCTTCCTGCATCTCCACTGGAATACCGGGCTAGCTCCCATGGAGAACACAGTTTTTTTTACCAAGGACAGTAAAGGATCCTGGCTGGTCCAGGTCCTGATCTGGCGGGCCGTAACAGGGGACTTCTCGTTCTCGAATGCCTCCATGACCATGAGCAAGTCCGCTGGTGTGCCATTTCCATCCCGGTGGTGGGCATCTGCGCAGTTCTCTGTGCCCGGTCTGTGGCGGATTACATAGTTGTATGCTGACAGTGTGAGCGCCCATCTTTGGATGCGGGCAGAGGTATTGGTATTAATCCTTTTGCTCTCAGAGAACAGCGATATGAGCGGCCTGTGATCAGTTTCAAGCTCAAACTTGAGGCCAAATAAGTACTGGCACATTTTTTTCATCCATAGACGCACGCCAAAGCCTCTTTTTCAATCATACTGTAGGCCCTTTCGGCCTTGGACAAACTCCTGGACGCATAAGCGACGGTTGCAAAATCCCCGATTCATTAGCCTGTTGTAACACACACCAGACCCCGTATGATGACGCATCGCAAGCTAGCACTAATAATTTACAAAGATTATACAGGAGAAGCAGTTTGTTTGAACACAACAGATTTCTGGCTTTCTTAAAGGCAGCCTCTTGTGAATTCCCCCATACCCAGTTGTCTCCCTTGCGCAGCAGCGCATGTAGAGGGTTCAAGCAGGGTGCTTAACCTGGGTAGGAAATTACCGAAATAGTTAAGGAGTCCCAGGAACGACCGCAGTTCCGTCACATTCTGTGGTCACGGTGCGTTCTTGATGGCCTCCGTCTCGGCGTCGGTGGGTCTGATGCCGTCCGCTGTGATTCTTCTTCCCAAGAACTCGATGCCCTGTGCCAGGAAAACACACTTTGAGCACTTCAACCTGAGTCCCACGTGATCCAACCGACTAAGAACCTCTTTCGGATTCTTCAAGTGCTCCATGGTGTCCTGACCTGCAACCAATATTTCGTTCTGGAAAACCACTGTACAAGGAACCGACTTTAGCAGGCTCTCCATGTTCCGCTGGAAGATTGCCGCAGCCGACCGAATCCCGAATGGGCACTGGTTCTAGATGAACAGACCTTTGTGCGTGTTGATGCAGGTGAGGCTTTCGAAGACTCCTTCAGCTCCTGCGTCATGTAGGCTGAGGTCAGGTCCAGCTTGGTGAACGTCTTCCCTCCAGCCAGGGTTGCAAATAGGTCATCTGCCTTGGGTAGCGGGTACTGGTCCTGCAACGAAAAACAGTTAATCACTATTTTATAGTCCCCGCAAATTCTAACCGTGCCATCCCCCTTAAGTACCGGGACAATTGGACTGGCCCAGTTGTTGAATTCCACCGGCGCGATGATGCCTTCACATTGCAGCCTTTCCTGCTCAATTTCCACTTTTTCATGCATCATATACGGTACCGCCCGTGCCTTGTGGTGGATAGGTTGCGTACCGGGAACCAAATGGATCTGCACTTTCACCCCCTGGAAGCTTCCAATGCCTGGCTCGAATAACGATGGGAACTTGCTCAGAACCTGGGTACATGAGGCGTCATCGACGGACGTAAGCGCTCAGATGTCATCCCAATCCCAGCGGATTTTTCCCCAGCCAGTTTCTGCCAAACAACATGGGGCCATCCCCTGGCACAATCCACAGCAGGAGTTCATGTACTGCTCCATCATAGGAGACTTTGACTTCAGCACTGCCAATTACAGGGATTAGTTACTTGGTGAAAGTCCTTAGTTTGGTGTGAATGGAGCTGAGCTTGGACTTGTGTGCCTTTTTGCCCCACAGCCTGTTGAAGGCATTTTTACTCATTATGGATTGACTTGCCCCCGTGTCCAGTTCCATAGATACTGGAATACCGTTCAGTTCAACTTTCAACATTATTGGTGGACACTTCGTAGTGAATGTGTGTACCTCATACACGTCTGCCTCCTACCTACGAGTCTTCAATTCTGCCTGATCCACAGTGGATCGATTTTCCTCTGCAACATGGTGGTTTGCAGGGTTTGCAGCTCGCCTGCACATTCGTTGGAGGTATCCCATTGTTCTGCAACCATTGCACGCATAGTGCTTGAAGCAGCATTGATGGGGCCGATGATCATCTCCGCAGCGCCAACAAGGTATTAACTGCCTCGCATTATCGATTGATGGCGGACTCTGGGTCAATTGTGGTTGGGCCACAGCAGCCGGCGTGTACGTTCTACCATGTACATTTCTGCTCGAGACCGACGTTACTTTATGCACAGTACTGGCCGAAACTTCTTTACTCTGCAAAATCTGTTTGGTGTTGTCGCTGATGGACATAAATGCCTGGACTATCGTTCTGGCTTTACTCAGATTCGGAGTTTCTACAATCAACAGTTTGCAAAGGATTGTCTCATGTCCAATGCCCAGTGCAAAAAAGTCTCTGAGCATTTGTTCTAGGAAACCCTCAAACATACAATGTCCTGCGAGGCGCCTTAGTTCGGCGACATAGCTCGCCACTTCCTGGCCCTCCGATCGTTGACACATGTAGAACCGGTACCTCGCCATCAAAACGCTTTCCTTAGGATTTAGATGCTCCCGGACCAACGTACACAAATCTTCGTAGGATTTCTTTGTCAGTTTTGCTGGGGCCAGAAGATTCTTCATGAGGCCATAGGTTGTTGCCCCACAGATAGTTAGGAGGATCGCCCTTCCTTTGGTAGCGATCTCGTCCCCTTCCAGCTCGTTGGCCACCCAGTATTGGTTGAGTCTCTCCACGAAGGCCTCCCAATCATCCCCTTCTGAGAACTTCTCCAGGATACTGACTGTTCTTTGCATTTTCGCGTGGTTGTTCGTTACCTCGTCGCCAATTGGTACACTCATAATAAAGGATGAAACTGAGTACTGTGTACAATGAGCAAGTGTGACCTTAGCTCCTTTAATAAGACTCCAGAGTGCAGGTACCTCTAGGGTGGCCTGCTTATATACTGTGCTCCCAAGGGATGCTGGGATCCCTTGGGACTCCAACAGGTGGGCCCTCTGGTGATCAGGTGTCATGCAGGTTACACAGGTTTAAATACATTACAACTATGCCACCTATGACATCTACAGCCCCAGACAAAGGTAATGACTGAACAGCACTGTCACCAAAGGCTCAGATTTAGCAGGAGTTATACCACCTGCTTGAGAAAGACCTACAGAAGACCTTAAATGTAGGGTTGGAACTACCAGTGATTATCAAGGTGACCACAGCCTCAATTGTTAAGGGTCTGGCTCTTTTCTGATTAACACAAGGGACACTGCCAATTTGCTGTTCATGAATGATGTTTTAATCAAGAGGTGCAATTACTTAATTTCCTTTTCCACTGACCAGCTACAGCAGTATGACAGCACTGTCTAATTCCACAAAATTGCTGCCTTTTCAAAATTACTGGGAGTGATTGATTGCACCCATGTGGATATGCAGACCACTGGTCATAGTACAGTAGCCTACACAAACAGAATGGGGTTTTGTGCAACTGAAATGTGATCACCAGCACTGTATCATGCCTGCTTCTCAGGCAGCATCTGCAATATTTTCATTTTACTGTAACTCCTGTGCCAGGGTTATTTAAAAGCAACAGGAAACTAGAAGAATGGAAAATAAGAAATAGGAGTAGGCCCAGTCTGTTCTGCCATTCAAGGGCAGCAGGCGCTTGGGAACACCATCATCTCCAAGTTCCCCTCCATGTTACACACCATCCTGACTTAGAACTATATCACTGTTCCTCCATTGTCGTTTGGTCAAAATCCTGGAACTCCTTCCCTAACAGCACTGTGGGAGTAACTTCACAATGGACTGCAGCAATTCAAGAAGGCGGCTCACCACCACCTTCTCAAGGGATGGTCAATAAATGCTGGCCTTGCCAGCGATGCCCACATCCAAGGAACAATTTTTTTAAAAAAAGGCTAACACACATTATTGGTGCTATAACACACCAGCTCAAAAGTGCTACAGCACTATCCTGACAGATGTAGAGCAGGGAGGAACTAGGTGAGATAGTGGATTCCCAACACTGCTGTCCAGCAATGAATTCTTTACCCTGCCAGCAATTGCTAGGCTTACAACTCAAACATGAAAATTACATTTAAAGTTAATAACTAGTTAAAGATGCCATTATTTGATAACATTTTATGGCATAAATCAAATATGCAGCAGTGGATAGTCAGCGTACCAATGCACAATGCTATAGACGGATAGGAAAGGAGGTCACTGCCCGTATCAATTCTGTTTGTGCCTGATAGAAGTGTGGCTACTGGGGAGGTGCAGACTTCAGAGCGGCAGTCTGGTGGGAAAATCAGTGGATGAGTTATTTTGTCCCTTTTCATCATGTATCTTCCAACAGAAATGTGCTCATTTGTAGAGGCCTGGGAGCAGATTTCCTGGTCACTTGCAAGCTGCAAATATTGTATTGGAAAAGGATGGAGGGCAGGTGGGGGAGGTAGGGCCTAAAAGAGGGATGACATTAACTTATTAAAACTTGTTTTCTTTAAAAAATTGTAATTATATATACACATTTATAATTAAATCTGTGACCTGACCTTCACAGTCTATGCAATTTAATTTTCTTTCTGCATTCAGCAAACTTTCTTTTTTTGTTTATCGTTTTATATGTTGCAGAATTTAAAATCACCTGACAAAATCTTTTTGAACAGACGGACCTGATAAGAGAGAAAATGACATAGGTTCAAACAGCTCTGCGGCTGGCTTCATTTTTTTGGAATTATCCCGAAATATAAATGCTCATTACATCTAATAGTATTTTACATTGTATGTGACTGAAACACGGGATGCACCACATCTTTAAATATGCTGCTGGCACCCAACTTTGTTGTGGCAAGCCACTGCTGTCAGACAGTGGGGGAGGAAGAAGCATTAACTTCAACAGCTGTTTCTTGACCCCGGCTGTCAGTCTTCCCAAGAATAAATTTTTGGAGTGTCCCATTACAACCCTGTAGGGGATTATAAAATATCTAAAGCCCTGCTTGCTACAAGAGGAGCGCCAGAAAAACCGCCGCGACAAATTGCAAGGTAAAAAGCAATGCAAGAGCTTGCATTTGCAGTCGGCAGCGTCGAGACGGAGTAACTTTTAACGCAGCACGGCTGCGTGTTTACAATGTGCGTTTCCCCTGTTGGGCGAATGCAGTTAGAGGGAGTCCTGCACAGACTACAGTAATTCCCCTGCAAGGGCGACTTGAAACCGGCTGCGCTGAATAGCATTTACTCTTCCCGCTGCCTCCCGCCGCAGCAGCGCGACATACCCCGGAAGTTTAGCCCTTCACTGCTCGCGAAACTTTCTCCACACTGCCTGTTTTTTTTTGGGTATGTGCTGCATCTTTTGTGTATGTGTGACTCCATCACTTACTCTTTCTTTCTTTATATATAAGAGCACCATTGGTTTTGTGCATTTTGCAGGGTGGGGGTGAACCAGTCCGAGCAAACAATGAGATCTGAGCTACTGTTCCAAACTGCTCGATGCCCCATTTATTTTTTACTTGTGAGTTAGCAGCAGTCATCCGTACATATATTAATTTAAAAAACACCAGAACAGACATACTATTGGAGATTTTTTTTCCAGTTTTGCAAAGGGTGGCGGATGGGGTTGTATCTAATGTGGTTGTAAATAATTAGCTTACCAGCGATTCTCACTGATGGGTGGTTACATCTAAAACCTGACTAAATCAAATATGTGTTGTATATCTTGGGTGGTGTTAAATTATCCTAGGTTAATTACTATAGGTTGCAAATGCAATGTCTTTCATTGCTGAATGTCATTAACAAAATGACTTGCTTTTGCCCCATTTATTGTCCTTTTTAGGTGCCAGCACTGTATTTACAATAAGGATTGTACTGTACTGGTTCATTTCTGGAGTACAATATGGCTCAACTATTCTTGATAGATATTACTCTTGCACAAAATTATAGCTTTTGTGCTTTAGATCACTCCCTGAGGTTTGATGTTTTATGAAGATGAGATGATGTAAAATGTTCTTACTCTCTCAGGGCAAAATGTTTGTATGTGTTCTCTTTGTATATGACAAATGAGAGGTGTTCCAGATCTGGCCCTTGTAATTTTTATATTATTACTTGTCCATACTTTAGGGAATGTATTCTTCTCACATTTTTTGGGGAGGAAGAACATTTATTACTGGTAAATGGCAAAGGATACTAATGACCATGCAAATCTTTGAGGTATAAATATTATTATTGTTTGTAAGGGCATATATATGTTTTGCCTCTCAGGAAATCAAAGAAAAGTATGTATTGTTCTGAGAAAAAACAGTTCTTTACTTGGGTGCCTTTTAAAATAGTTACTTGCTCGCACTAGTCAGGGGGTTAGAAATAAATGCGTTTAGATTGTGGCTGCTAAGGTGGAATGTATACAATGTGTTCATTCATTATGTATTTTTCTGCTCTTCATGAGGGCCACCTGAATGCACAGAGCTCCTATAGCTGGGACAGTAGGTTGGCCAGATCATGGACATTTTTGTAACTGTTGATAGTATTCTGTGTGTTAACAAGAGGTGTGCCTGCATCTGAAGTGGTGGAGAAATGCAGGCATTAGCCATTGCTGTGCTTTTCTTCATAGTTGATGATGTAAGTCCCACACTCAAAAGTGAACCTATTATAACCCCTTTAGGACATGTCTATTTTCAGGTTGACTTGGTCCTACAATGTTAGAATATTTGGCTGCCATTTGGGGAAACTTGAATTCAAATATCGGTCGCGTCTCAAAGATGTTTTGCTCTGGCTTCACAAAGCAGAGTAGTTTTAGTCTGGTAGGACTCGGTCCGGAGGAGGAGATAAGTTGTTTGAAGAGTCGTTCTCTTGTGCATCACTTAGCTGGACTTTCAAGACACTTGATCAAACAATTACCTTGAGTGAAATAAAAACAGAAAATGCTGGAAATACTCAGCTGGTCAGGCAGTATCTGTGGAGAGAGAAGCAGAGTAACTCTGTTTCTCTCTCCACAGATGTTGCCTGACCTGCTGAGTATTTCCAGCATTTTCTGTTTTTATTTCAGATTTCCAGCATCTATAGTGTTTTGCTTTTGAATTACCTTGAGTGCAGTGATTAGGTTTTCCCAACTTCCAATCTGCGTAGAATATTGTGGATTGAGAAAGGGGGAGGCAGTGGGAAACTGATTAGAAATAAAACAAGTATGGTGATTTCCTTCGCGTCAGTTGAGTGATTTTTTTTTGAGAATGTAATTTATAATCTCCAACATCTTCCGCTGAGGTGAATTTGCATGCCCTGTTCAAACTGGAGAGCCATTTGGTTAGTAGTAGGCTGTTGGTGTAGCAGCAGGTGGTATTAATTTAAGAGAAACATGGAAATATTTTGTCCCACATAGGCCTGTGACAAATTCTAGCTGCTAGTGTTTCAGGTAATGTTTGGTGATTGGAGTACTTTGGTAGTTGACGTCCAGCTGTTAGAACATAAGAACATAAGAAATAGGAGCAAGAGTAGGCCGTGTGTTCATTCATTATGTATTTTTCTGTTCTTCATGAGGGTCACCTGAATGCACAGAGCTCCTATAGCTGGGACAGTAGGCTGCCCAGATCATAGACTTTTTGTTGTTGTTGAAGCTTTTTGGTGGACATGTATATTATGACTTGTGGTGAAATTTCAGAGTGAGACATCTTTTGCAAACATTGTTTTGGTGTTATGTGTAGTTTTGTTTTCTCTCGAAATTGGTGGCTTTTGTTGGGCTATGGATCCGTAGGCACTTGCTGCTTCAGGTACTTTATTGATGTGGCCTTTCTTCATGTATAAGTTCAGTGAGTGAATTGTAACAACAGAAAAAGAACTTGCAGATATATAATGCCTTTCACATCCTTCGAATACCTCAGTGCTTCACAACCAATGAATTATTCTTTGAAATGTGATCATTGTTATGAAGGAAATGTAGTAGCCAACAGTAAGGTCCCAAAAACAGCATCGAGAGGAATGACCATTAATTTTTTTTGATGGTATTGGTTAAGGGATGAATATTGGTTGGGACACTATGAAAATTCCCTAAAATTCTTTGAGGAATTATATGGGATCTTTTACATCCATCAGAATAAGCGGATGGCACATTGGTTTAAAGTCTCATCCAGAAGACGGCACCTCTGACAGTGCAGCAATCCCTCAGCACTGGACTGAAGTGTCAACCTGTGCTCGGGTCCTGGAGCAGTGTTTGAACCCATGACTGTCTGATACAGGGGAGTACTACCAACAGAGCAAAACTGACAATCTAATCCAAAATGATTTCATTTAAACAAACTTACCAGTATAAACTAAAACATTCTCGTGCCCAGGTCAAGTAATACACAATTTAGGTGTCCCTTCATATGAGCCATTTCCCTTGTGCATAATTTGCTTTGTTGCTCGAACACATTTGTCAACACCAGTCCAAGTATGTTTGTGTAGCTGCTATAAAGGGTTAGAATTTGCATAGCACCCGTTTGGGGCAATAACTTTTGTGGGAGTGCAAAAGTATCGCTGGGCGGTAACGATTTGATTCTGCTGGGAACTTTCGCTTTAGTGCTCAATAGGGAAGTAGAGCACTAAATCAAACGCTACCACTTCTCTTGGAGCACTAAAGGGAGATAGAGGGGCGGTATCGGTAGTGCTGAGCAATGTTCAGGGCAGCGCTGCCGTCCGTACAAGCTCCTCGTCATTAAAGGGAAGGGTCAACGCTGCATTGAGGGCATCTTCAGGCTGTATCTGGTGGGGGATGGCACCTACACTATACGTATAGGAGTGCTGCACACTCTACGAAAGTGCAGGGCTGAACAATCAAAAACAAAAGAAAACAGGAAGCTCCAGAATGGGGACATAAATACATTTTGACCGACCTGACCACCACTGTTTTTAATTAGCGCTCCCCAAGTGGCCAGCCAAGTTGACAACACCTCCTGCAGCTGCCTTTGTTGACACCCGCAATGCTGCAGGTGGCGGAAGCGAATAATGCATCCGGAGCGGTAACAGGCCACTGCGCACCGGATGACGTCACGATCTGCGGAGTGCAAGAGATCGAGGCAGTAAGTTTTAGTGCCAGCGCAAACCCACCAGGTCGGTAAGCCCTTAGCACCTCGTTACCGCACCTCGGGGACACTAACGGGAGGCACAAATCAGCCCAATTTCTCTCCCAAATTCACCAATGCATTCCTGTGTCAGCTGCGCCTCAGTGGGTAGCACACTCGCCTCTGAGTCATGATGTTTTGTGGGTTCAAATCCCGCTCCAGGGACTTGAGCACATAAATCTAGGCTGACACTGCAGTGCAGTGCTGAGGGAGCAGAGGAGTGTCCTGGCCAATATTTATCCCTCAATCAACATAACAAAACAGATTATCTGATCATTATCACATTGCTGTTTGTGGGAGTTGCTGTGCGCAAATTGGCTGCTGTGTTTCCCACATTACCTCTACAACAGTGACTACACTCCGAAAGTACTTCATTGGCTGTAAAGAGCTTTGAGACGTCTGGTGGTCGTGAAAAGCGATATATAAATGTAAGTCTTTGTTTCTTTCATCCTGAGTTTTACAGAGAACAATCCACCTCTGGGTAGAATTAAAATGATGGCAAGGCTGTGGAGCTAGCTGTTGAGCTTTGTCAGTGATGGTGCAGGGACAGGCAGTGGAACCTTGCCTGAAGAGCTGGAGTCACCTTATTCATATTAGTAAGGCTGAAGGTGTGATTTTCGTGGGAGGCAGTGCTGCGAGGTAGATGGGGTATAATAATAACTCTGATTTGCTTGAGCGAAGAGCTAAATATCTCCAAGTGTGTATCTGCAGCCATTGAGAAATCTGAAAGAGGGATTTCTAAGTTCTAGTATATGTTGCAATGTTTCCTTCAAAAGGTGGATTTCAGTCTAGCTGGATCATTCAGTTGTCGACTTTGTAAAAGGTGACCAAGCCATGGGGAAATTTGTGTTGAGATCTTTGACAGCAATGTATAAATTAGCATAACTTTTTTCAGTTTTGGTTATGTGAAGCTTCCTATTTTTTAAGCATTTTGAATTATTTAAACAAAAAGTACTGTGTGTGTGGAGCAAGCAATGTATTTGCAGCTTTGTGTGCCTGCATTCCTTGGTGTTCCTCTGTTTTAAAGCTGAAAATTTCCCTCAACCTTTATTGCAAACGAACAAACAATGATGTTGCTTTTAAAATAATGGGGTCCTTTATGAAAGGTAGAATGTCTCTATTTTAAATCTGTTCCATATCAAAGTTAGGGTGAATGAAGTTTTTTTTAAATATTCCAGTTCCGTGTATGTTGTATTTTTCTGCTTCCAATCTTCATTGCCTCTTGCAGGTTGATTTGTCTTTTCCTATTGTCCCAGTCTCCTGGAAGATTTTGGTCCATTCCCATTTGTTTATTAATCAGTTTCCAGAAGATATTTTTAATTTTCTTTCTCTCCGAGATAGTCTTTATTCCTCCGTGTGTGTATCATCTTCCTTCCACCACTTCTTTGCCTCTATTTATTAGATACAATGGGAAATCTCGTCTTTGTGCTCTATGCTGGAAAATCACACACATTCATGTCGTTAAAGCAATTTTATGTAAATACATTGATACCAAGGCAAAGTAAAAAATTCTCTTCAGTATTGGCAAACCTGAACAACAGTAGTTTCCAGTTTCTGAATAACATCAGTGTATTTATCCTTATATCTGCAATTTTTATTTTATTATCTTTCTTGCTGCCTCTGACCCTTTTTTGCCCTGCTGCAGCTTTCTATTTTGCCTAGTTTCCTGTCTGCAACACAGGTATTTTTTTTTAAACAATGTCTACAAATCTCCAGTGAGCAACAACGTGGATTGGGCTCTTGCCACTCTTTACTGGTCAGTTTGGCCTGTTTCATCAGAAGTGGACCAGGAGTAGAGGTTTAGGCCTGAGGTCCACAAATTGTTTTGCTTGCTTCCCAGTAACAATGTTCTTCACACAGAGTGTCAGCTGGGCCGTGCTGTGGTGGGCAGGGGTTTGGGCTGTTGTAGTGCAGCCTGCTAGTGAAAATGGGTATATCCTAGATCAGTTCTATTGTTGAGGTCTGGTGGGGTGCATCAGGGTATACAAGAAGGGAGGGGGATTATTTGGAAAATGGGATGGGCAGAGGCATTATGTGAATTTTTGATTTGATTTTGTTTTTTTTAAAGGAGTGTATATAGTTATGTGAATGGGAACAGTCATGGTGAATGGTGTTTTTGATCTGGGTATCTGATTATACCCAGTTTTTAATGGACCAATAAGGGTGACCAATAAACAACTTGATAAATGCCCAACTCACTTGTATAATAATTTAAATGCAAGTTCTACTTCAACCAAGTGAAACATACTTCAATAAATCTTAATATTATCGATGTCAATCAGAAACTCTATACCCTGTGGCGCTCACCGATTGCGGACGGTCCTGAGCTTACCAGAGGACAAACGCATGTTACCTTTCCAGGGCCAATCAGACACTGACAAAACTGCAGCAGAGACAGGCAGCCACTGGCGAGCATTTTGAACCTGTGAGGGAATCTAGTTATGTACCGACTATCTTAACAGTCCTGTGTATTTTGTACAATTTGGTGAAAGTGGAAGCATCTCGCGCTCTCTCTCTCACTCTCTCTCTCTCTCACCTTTCCTCAATTTCTCGCTCCCTCCCCCCCACCCTTTACCTTCTTTCCTCTCCCCTCCCCTTGCTCCCCTTCCATCATTCTCCCCTCCCACCTTCAGACGCCACTCTCTTTCCCCCCCCCCATTCCATTCTCGTCCTTTCGCCCTTCGGGGTACAACTCCCCTACCCCCCCCCACCTCCTCCCCCTACCCCTCTCCCCCACCCTCTCTCCTCCCCCCCCTCCCTCTCCTCCTCCCCCCTCTCCTCTCCTCCTCCCCCCTCTCCCTCTCTCCCCCCCCTCCTCCCTCCCCCCCTCTCCCTCTCCCTCTCCCCCCCTTCTCCTCCCCCCCTCTCCCCTCTCCCTCTCCCTCTCCTCCACCCCCCTCTCCTCCCCCCCTCCCTCTCCTCCACCCCCTCTCCTCCTCCCCCCCCTCCTCCTCCCCCCCTCCTCCTCCTCCTCCCCCCCCTCCTCCTCTCCTCCCCCCCGCCTCTCCTCTCCCCCGCCTCTCCTCTACCCCTTCCTCCCCCCCTCCTCTCCTACCCCCCTCTCCTCTCTCTTCCCCCCCTTCTCTTCTCCCTCCCCCCCCTCTTCTTTTCTCCCCCCCCCTTCTCTTCTCCCTCCCCCCCGCCCCTTCTCTTCTTCCTACTCCACTCCCACTCCCGTGATGTCTGCACATAAATCTAGGCTGACACTCCAGTGCAGGGCTGAGGGAGCACTGCACTGTTGGTGGTGCCCTCCTTCAGGTGAGACATTAAGCCGAGGCCCTGCCAGCTCTCTCAGGTGGACATAAAAGATCTCATGACACTATTTCGAAGAAGAGCCGAGTTATCTCGAGAAAGATGCTATATTAATGTGTCTTTCAGCCCCCTCACTCCCTTGCCCCCTCATACCTTCCCCCGCACCCCCATCCCTTGCTCTCTTTTCCTCCCCATCCCTCGCTCCCTTCTCCCCCCAGCCCTCTCCCTCTCGCCTCCTCGCCCGCCGCACCCTGCTCGCTACCCCCTCCCCTTTCCTCTCTCCCCTTGTCCCCGCCCTCTCCCAGCGCACTCACTCCCCGTCAGCCCGACCTCTCTCGCTCCCCGCCCGCTCTCGCTCTTTCCGCGCCCGCTCCCTCTCTCGTGCCCCCTCTCGCTCGCGCCCCCCGCCCGCCTCGCTCGCGCCCTCCCCACCCGCTCTCGCCCCCCCTCTCGCTCGCACCCCCCCTGCCACCACTCTCGCTCGCGCCCACCCACCCGCTCTCGCTCGCGCCCCCCCTCTCGCTCGCGCCCCCCCCGCCCGCTCTCGCTCGCGCCACCCCGCCCGCTCTCGCTCGCGCCCCCCCCGCCCGCTCTCGCTCGCGCCCCCCCGCCCGCTCTCGCTCGCGCCCCCCCGCCCGCTCTCGCTCGCGCCCCCCGCCCGCTCTCGCTCGCGCCCCCCCCGCCCGCTCTCGCTCGCGCCCCCCCGCCCGCTCTCGCTCGCGCCCCGCCCGCCCTCGCTCGCGGCCCCCCGCCCGCTCTCGCTCGCGCCCCCCTCTCGCTCGCGCCCCCCCGCCCGCTCTCGCCCCCCCGCCCGCTCTCGCTCGCGCCCCCCGCCCGCTCTCGCTCGCGCCCCCCCGCCCGCTCTCGCTCGCGCCCCCCCGCCCGCTCTCGCTCGCGCCCCCCCCCGCCCGCTCTCGCTCGCGCCCCGCCCGCCCTCGCTCGCGCCCCCCCGCCCGCTCGCGCCCCCCCGCCCGCTCTCGCTCGCGCCCCCCCCGCCCGCTCTCGCTCGCGCCCCCCCGCCCGCCCTCGCTCGCGCGCTCTCGCTCGCGCCCCCCCGCCCGCTCTCGCTCGCGCCCCCCCGCCCGCTCTCGCTCGCGCCCCCCCCGCCCGCTCTCGCTCGCGCCCCCCCCGCCCGCTCTCGCTCGCGCCCCCCCCGCCCGCTCTCGCTCGCGCCCCCCCCGCCCTCGCTCGCGCCCCCCCCGCCCGCTCTCGCTCGCGCCCCCCCCGCCCGCTCTCGCTCGCGCCCCCCCGCCCGCTCTGGCTCTCTCTCTCTCTCGCTCTCCCCACCCGCTGTGGCTCTCTCTCTCTCTCGCTCTCCCCACCCGCTGTGGCTCTCTCTCTCTCGCTCTCCCCGCCCGCTCTGGCTCTCTCTCTCTCTCTCTCTCTCTCTCTCTCTTTTGCTCTCTCCCTCGCTCTCTCCCTGCCCGCTCTCTCCCTTTATTGTTTTGTAGCAGCATAGACAACTATACAAAATCACTTGCAGACGTTTAGCATTTTGAAAGTTGAGAAGAAATTATTAGGGGTTCGTAAAGTTCAGTCCACTTTATTTTCTCCCTGGAAGTTTTATTCCTTATCCTTCATGGTTATGCTGTTCTTGCTGGCCATTGTTATGAACTCTACAGAGGCAAGAGAGGAATGGCCATTAAGAGATTACATATCCATATCTGTTTCATTGGGTAGGCCCGCTACTTTTGAAGGAGCATTGGAGCCCCTAAAAGTTTCTTCCCCATAAGTTTGCCTGAATTCATAGTTAACTGCACACATCCTTGAGCTTATTCTTTGCATTCTGTGCAGCTGACCAGACAATATCTACAGCCAATATTGAGATTGCCAACTATATTACAGTGGATGCAATGTCCGGGTTAGAGCAAGGGTAAAAGTGGTGACACAGCATAAGAAATAGGAGCAGGAGTCGGCCATTTGGCCCCTTGAGTCTGCTCTGCTATTTAATAAGATCATGATCTTGGACTCAGCTCCACTTCCCTGCCCACTCCCCATAACCTTTCACTCTCATCATTCAATAATCTGTCTATCTCCGCCTTAAATATATTCAATGACCCAGCCTCCACAGCTCTCTGGGGCAGAGAATTCCATAGATTTACTACCCTCAGAGAAGAAATTACTCCTCATCGCAGTTCTAAATGGACAACCCCTTATTCTAAAACTATGCCCCTTAGTTCTACATTCCCCCACGAGTGGAAACATCCTCTCTGCATCTACCCCGTCAAGTCCCCTCAGTATCTTATATGTTTTAATAAGATCACCTCTCATTCTTCTAAACTCAAATGAGTATAGGCCCAACCTGCTCAACCTTTCTTTATAAGTCAACCCCTTCATCTCCAGAGTCAACCTAGTGAACCTTCTCTGAACTGTTTCCAATGCAAGTATATCCCTCCTCGAATAAGGAGACCAAAACTGTGCACAGTACTTTAGGTGTGGTCTCATCAATACCCTGTACAGTTGTAGCAGGACTTCTCTGCTTTTATACTCTATCCCTCTTGCAATAAAGGCCAACATTCCATTTGCCTTCCTGATTACTTGCTGTACCTGCATACTAACTTTGTGTTTCGTGCACAAGGACCCCCAGGTCTCTCTGTACTGCAGCATATTGCAAACTCTCCCAATTTAACTAATTTGCTTTTTTATTTTTCCTGCCAAAGTGGTTAACCTCACACTTTCCCATATTATACTCCATCTGCCAAATGTTTGCCCACTCACTTAGCCTGTCTATATCCCTTTACAGATTCTTTGTGTCCTCCTCATAACTTGCTTTCCCACCCATCTTTGTATCATCAGCAAACTTGGCTACATTACACTCAGTCCCTTCATCCAAGCCATTAATATAGATTGTAAATAGTTGAGGCCCCAGCACCGATCCCTGCGGCACCCCACTAGTCACTGTTTACCAACCGGAAAATGACCCATTTATCCCGACTCTGTTTTTTGTTAGCCAATCCTCTATCCATGCTAATATATTAGCCCCAACCCCGTGACCGCTTATCTTGACCTCGAAACCACTCTACAAAACCAGGATCAGGTATTTTGTCAAAGTTGCCATCACATATTTGATTTATTGGGTTTTATAAGCATTGTAGAGATTTCCTTTGGTCTGCTCTATCATGATTTTTGGTTACCAATCTGTTGCTGGTTTACACCAATGGAGTTGCAGACAAGTGACCATTGCTTTATAGAATCAAAGAATGGTACAGCACTGAAGGAGGGCATTTGGCCCATCGTGCCTGTGCTGGCTATCCAATTAATTCCTGCTCTTTCTCCACAGCACTGTAATTTTTTTCCCCTTCATGTGTTTATCCAATTCTCTTTTGAACGTTACGATTGAATCTGCTTCCACCACCCTTTCAGGCAGTGCATTTCAGATCACAACAACTCTCTGGGCTGGAACCTCCAGAAAAAATATTACCACCCGCCCACTTTTTTGGGTGGAATCAACAGAATGGGCGATTACACCACCCATATTATCACCCAGCATTGCTTTCCTCATGAACTTAACGCCGAGATTCAATAATAACGCCTGGTGACTGTTTTTTGTTGTAAAGAGCATATTTACCCAATCTAGCGGCCATGGAAATTGCCCACCGTCAATCTCACCACCTCGCACACATATCACTCAGACTATCGCCTGCTCATAAAACTGGCCACAAAAAGTGGAGCTAACCGGGACCGAAGCCAGCGGTGTGGCTGGCATTTGTTAAATCCCACTCTTACGTGAAGAGCTGATATCGGAAAGATTTGCCTGAAAGAGCGCTGATGTGAGTGACAACGCTGACACACTGCTGTGTGTGTGCAGCTCAGACATCAATGGTGCCCATCACCTTGGTGCCAGTTAAAGTTTACGTTGATTGATGTCAAGTTGTATTTAACTCTTTCAAGTAACGAATTACCAGTGTGTAACGGTCCAGCTATCTGAGACAATGCGCAACAAAGTTATGTTCAATAACAAAAGTTTAACACCAACCTTGGGCTGAAATCATAAGTAACACAGCCAATAACGCCCAACCCCCGCCCACATCCCACTTTTCCCACCATTGACACAAATCACATGGTCAACATGTCCAGCAACACAGAATACAAAGGCAAAGCAGGAGCGTGGTACCCAGCCCCCATACATTGCAACAAATTGCATACACCCAGATGGAGATATAACACAGCCATCACCTGCGCACATGCACCTCACTTTCCTTCCCCCCTCTCCTCCCCACCTCTACCCCTTCCCTTCCTCGCTCCACGGCGCCTGGCCGAGGAGCTCCTCAGGCGGTGCCTTATGGGGGGTGGATGAAGGCAGATGCGTTGGTTGGACGGGTACGAGAGCTGGGGATGCCGAGGGGGCAACATTCTCTGATCCAGAAGCAGGATTTTGGTCCTTGCTCGCATCTGTCATTCGCAGTGGTAGTGCGGAACCTATGGGTGGAGTGCTGCTCTGGGTCCAGTGGGAGGGCTATGGCAGCAGTGTTCCTGGCTATCACATCCAGGGACTCCACCATGCGTGGAATGTACTCGGTCCTGGTGACCAGGTGTCAGGATATGTCCCCCAAAGCCTCGATGAGCTGGTCACCAATGTCTACAGTCCTCCTGGACAACTGAACCATCTCTCCGCTGTCATGTCACGCTCGTCGAACAGACCTGCTGCGTCCACGAGGCCTCCGCGGGGTCGGCGCCGTCCTGGGGACAAATGGGGTGGAGAGGTGCTTGGGGCCGGCATCTCCAGAGTGGAGGCAGGAATGACCGGAGGACCACGAGATGGCCTTGGGGTGGAATGGGTTCTGGAGCGTGGTGATGCAGGTTCTTCGAAGCCTGCGCTCTCATCCGTCGAGAACAGATCCAGCGGATTGACGGGCGACAATCAGAGCTCCTCAGCACCAGATGTAGTAGGATCTTCCGTCGACTCCTGCCCCACACTCCCACCTTCTGGCCTCTGTGGCCTTGCCTGGGGCCACGCTGTGGGCTGAGCTGCAAGACACACATGAGGTTGTTAGAGGAGTAGGGGGTACTAGGGGGTGACGAGGTGAGCCCAGCGCTACACACAGCATATGCACGACAAAAGCACCACCGCTCAATGACCTTCAACACATTGAGGATTGCAATGATTTTCATTGCATATAAACATAGAAAATAGATGCAGGAGTAGGCCATTCGGCCCTTCGAGCCTGCACCACCATTCAATAAGATCATGGCTGATCATTCCCTCAGTACCCCTTTCCTGCTTTCTCTCCATACCCCTTGATCCTCTTAGCCGTAAGGGCCATATCTAACTCCCTCTTGAATATATCCAATGAACTGGCATCAACAACTCTCTGCGGCAGGGAATTCCACAGGTTAACAACTCTCTGAGTGAAGAAGTTTCTCCTCATCTCAGTCCTAAATGGCCTACCCCTGGTTCTGGACTTCCCCCAACATCGGGAACATTCTATCCGCATCTAACCTGTCCCGTCCCGTCAGAATCTTATATGTTTCGATGAGATCCCCTCATCCTTCTAAACTCCAATGTATAAAGGCCCAGTTGATCCAGTCTCTCCTCATATGTCAGTCCAGCCATCCCGGGAGTATTAAGCAGGCCCCGGGGATTTATCGGCCTTCAATCTCATCAATTTCCCGAACACAATTTCCCACCTAATAAGGATATCCTTCAGTTCCTCCTCACTAGACTCTCGGTAACCTAGTACTTCTGGAAGGTTATTTGTGTCTTCCTTCGTGAAGACAGAACCAAAGTATTTGTTCAATTGGTCTGCCATTTCTTTATTTCCCCATTATAATTCACCTAAATCCGACTGCAAAGGACCCACGTTTGTCTTCACTAATCTTTTTCTCATCACATATCTATAGAAGCTTTTGCAGTCAATTTTTATGTTCCCAGCAAGCTTCTTCTCGTACTGTATTTCCCCCCTCTTAACTAAACCCTTTGTCCTCCTCTGCTGAATTCTAAATTTCTCCCAGTCTCAGGTTTGTTGCTTTTTCTGGCCAATTTATATGCCTCTTCCTTGGATTTAACATTATCCTTAATTTCCCTTGTTAGCTACGGTTGAGCCACCTTCCCCGTTTTATTTTTACTCCAGACAGGGATGTACAATTGCTGAAGTTCATTCATGTGATCTTTAAATGTTTGCCATTGCCTATCCACTGTCAACCCTTTACGTATCATTTGCCAGTCTATTCTAGCCAAGGCATGCCTCAAAATCATCGAAGTTACCTTTCCTTACCGACTTTAGTTTCTGAATTAACTGTGTCACTCTCCATCTTAATAAAGAATTCTACCATGTTATGGTCACTCTTCCCCAAGGGGCCTCGCACAACAAGATTGCTAATTAGTCCTTTCATAGAAACATAGAAAATAGGTGCAGGAGCAGGCCATTCAGCCCTTCTAGCCTGCACCGCCATTCAATGAGTTCATGGCTGAACATGCAACTTCAGTACCCCCTTCCTGCTTTCTCGCCATACCCCTTGATCCCCCGAGTAGTAAGGACTTCATCTAACTCCTTTTTGAATATATTTAGTGAATTGGCCTCAACAACTTTCTGTGGTAGAGAATTCCACAGGTTCACCACTCTCTGGGTGAAGAAGTTTCTCCTCATCTCGGTCCTAAATGGCTTACCCCTTATCCTTAGACTGTGACCCCTGGTTCTGGACTTCCCCAACATTGGGAACATTCTTCCTGCATCTAACCTGTCTAAACCCGTCAGAATTTTAAACGTTTCTATGAGGTCCCCTCTTATTCTTCTGAACTCCAGTGAATACAAGCCCAGTTGATCCAGTCTTTCTTGATAGGTCAATCCCACCATCCCGGGAATCGGTCTGGTGAACCTTCGCTGCACTCCCTCAATAGCAAGAATGTCCTTCCTCAAGTTAGGAGACCAAAACTGTACACAATACTCCAGGTGTGGCTTCACCAAGGCCCTGTACAACTGTAGCAACACCTCCCTGCCCCTGTACTCAAATCCCCTTGCTATGAAGGCCAACATGCCATTTGCTTTCTTAACCGCCTGCTGTACCTGCATGCCAACCTTCAATGACTGATGTACCATGACACCCAGGTCTCGTTGCACCTCCCCTTTTCCTAATCTGTCACCATTCAGATAATAGTCTGTCTCTCTGTTTTTACCACCAAAGTGGATAACCTCACATTTATCCACATTATACTTCATCTGCCATGCATTTGCCCACTCACCTAACCTATCCAAGTCACTCTGCAGCCTCATAGCATCCTCCTCGCAGCTCACACTGCCACCCAACTTAGTGTCATCCGCAAATTTGGAGATACTACATTTAATCCCCTCGTCTAAATCATTAATGTACAGTGTAAACAGCTGGGGCCCCAGCACAGAACCTTGCGGTACCCCACTAGTCACTGCCTGCCATTCTGAAAAGTGCCCATTTATTCCTACTCTTTGCTTCCTGTCTGACAACCAGTTCTCAATCCATGTCAGCACACTACCCCCAATCCCATGTGCTTTAACTTTGCACATTAATCTCTTGTGTGGGACCTTGTCGAAAGCCTTCTGAAAGTCCAAATACACCACATCAACTGGTTCTCCCTTGTCCACTCGACTGGAAACATCCTCAAAAAATTCCAGAAGATTTGTCAAGCATGATTTCCCTTTCACAAATCCATGCTGACTTGGACCTATCATGTCACCTCTTTCCAAATGCGCTGCTATGACATCCTTAATAATTGATTCCATCATTTTACCCACTACTGAGGTCAGGCTGACCGGTCTATAATTACCTGTTTTCTCTCTCCCTCTTTTTTTAAAAAGTGGGGTTACATTGGCTACCCTCCACTCGATAGGAACTGATCCAGAGTCAATGGAATGTTGGAAAATGACTGTCAATGCATCCGCTATTTCCAAGGCCACCTCCTTAAGTACTCTGGGATGCAGTCCATCAGGCCCTGGGGATTTATCGGCCTTCAATCCCATCAATTTCCCCAACACAATTTCCCGACTAATAAGGATTTCCCTCAGTTCCTCCTCCTTACTAGACCCTTTGACCCCTTTTATATCCGGAAGGTTGTTTGTGTCCTCCTTAGTGAATACCGAACCAAAGTACTTGTTCAATTGGTCTGCCATTTCTTTGTTCCCCGTTATGACTTCCCCTGATTCTGACTGCAGGGGACCTACGTTTGTCTTTACTATCCTTTTTCTCTTTACATATCTATAGAAACTTTTGCAATCCGTCTTAATGTTCCCTGCAAGCTTCTTCTCGTACTCCATTTTCCCTGTCCTAATCAAACCCTTTGTCCTCCTCTGCTGAGTTCTAAATTTCTCCCAGTCCCCGGGTTCGCTGCTATTTCTGGCCAATTTGTATGCCACTTCCTTGGCTTTAATACTATCCCTGATTTCCCTTGATAGCCACGGTTGAGCCACCTTTCCTTTTTTATTTTTACGCCAGACAGGAATGTACAATTGTTGTAGTTCATCCATGCGGTCTCTAAATGTCTGCCATTGCCCATCCACAGTCAACCCCTTAAGTATCATTCTCCAATCTATCCTAGCCAATTCACGCCTCATACCTTCAAAGTTACTCTTCTTTAAGTTCTGGGCCATGGTCTCTGAATTAACTGTTTCATTCTCCTTCCTAATGCAGAATTCCACCATATTATGGTCACTCTTCCCCAAGGGGCCTCGCACAACGAGATTGCTAATTAATCCTCTCTCATTACACAACACCCAGTCTAAGATGGCCTCCCCGCTAGTTGGTTCCTCGACATACTGGTCTCGGAAACCATCCCTTTTGCACTCCAGGAAATCCTCCTCCACCGTATTGCTTCCAGTTTGGCTAGCCCAATCTATGTGCATATTAAAGTCACCCATTATAACTGCTGCACCTTTATTGCATGCACCCTTAATTTCCTGTTTGATGCCCTCCCCAACATCACTACTACTGTTTGGAGGTCTGTACACAATTCCCACTAATGTTTTTTGCCCTTTGGTGTTTTGCATGTCTACCCATATAGATTCCACATCATCCAAGCTAATGTCCTTCCTAACTATTGCATTAATTTCCTCTTTAACCAGAAATGCCACCCCGCCTCCTTTTCCTTTCTGTCTATCCTTCTTAAATGTTGAATGCCCCTGGATGTTGAGTTCCCAGCCTTGGTTACCCTGGAGCCATGTCTCCATGATAGCAATTACATCATACCCGTTAACTGCTATCTACGCAGTTAATTCGTCCACCTTATTCCAAATACTCCTCGCATTGATGCACTGAGCCTTCAGGCTTGTCTTTCTAACACACTTTGTCCCTTTAGAATTTTGCTGTAATGTGGCCCTTTTTGCTTTTTGCCTTGGGTTTCTCTGCCCTCCACTTTTACTATTCTCCTTTCTATCTTTTGCTTCTGCCCCCATTCTACTTCCCTCTGTCTCCCTGCATCGGTTCCCATCCCCCTGCCATATTAGTTTAACTCCTCCCCAACAGCACTAGCAAACACTCCCCCTCGGATATTGGTTCCGGTCCTGCCCAGGTGCAGACCGTCCGGTTTGTACTGGTCCCACCTCCCCCAGAACCGTTTCCAATGTCCCAGGAATTTGAATCCCTCCCTTCTGCACCACTCCTCAAGCCACGTATTCATCTGAGCTATCCTGCGATTGCTACTCTGACTAGCACGTGGCAGTGGTAGCAATCCTGAGATTACTACTTTTGAGGTCCTACTTTTTAATTTAGCTCCTAGCTCCCTAAATTCGTCCTGTAGGACCTCATTTCGTTTTTTACCTATATCGTTGGTACCTTTCTGCACCACGACAACTGGCTGTTCACCCTCCCTTTTCAGAATGTCCTGCACCTGCTCGGAGACATCCTTGACCCTTGCACCAGGGAGGCAACATACCATCCTGGAGTCTCGGTTGCGGCCGCAGAAATGTTGATATCTAGTCCCCTTACAATTGAATCCCCTATCACTATAGCTCTCCCACTCTTTTTCCTGCCCTCCTGTGCAGCATGGTGCCATGAACTTGGCTGCTGCTGCTCTCCCCTGATGAGTCATTCCCCTCAACAGTACCCAAAGCGGTGTATCTGTTTTGCAGGGGGATGACCGCAGGGGACCTCTGCACTATCTTCCTTGCACTGCTTTTCCTGTTGGTCACCCATTCACTATCTGGCTGTGTATCCTTTACCTGCGGTAAGACTAACTCACTAAACGTGTTATTCACGTCATTCTCAGCATCGTGGATGCTCCAGAGTACATCCATCCGCAGCTTCACTGCCACAATGCGGTCTGTCAGGAGCTGCAGGCGGCGCACTTCCTGGAGACGCCGGAAGCGTCCTGACTTTGCACACAGTACAGGAGGAGCATAACACATGTCCGAGCTCTCCTGCCATGACTTAACCCCTAACGACTGCTGTGCCTTTTATAGGCCTCCGCCGATCCCTGGACTCCCCGCTTTATTTCCATGACACTTTTAGATATCATCTATCATATATGATTGATCGGATATGAGTTGGTGTAACTTTACATCGCACAGTGGTGTAAGCTTTACTCACGTGGCATCACTTCAGGGTCTGCAGATGTATCCATGGCTGTCTGGGGGTGCTTCGTCACGAGTGCGAGCACACGCTCCTCCATGTCAGTGATGTCGCTGGGGATTGGTGCCCCCCCACCCGTTAGCCTCTGCATGGACCTCATCGTTGATCGCTTCTTCTATAAAAGGTGACAGGATGACATGGCATGAGATCATTGCATGATATCATTGCTGGGTACTGTCACAACACTGATACAACACATAACTGACAGATGTAATCATGATTATTATCATTCTTTACCGAAAGACATACATCCTGACCGCTGTCTGAGTAAAACATTCCCGGTAAAAGTGCAAGACCTCACATCTGCTGATAGTCACTCATGACTGTTAGAAATCAAATTATATAAATACATAAGTACATGTAAATCAACGTAATACTTACTCTGGCGGTTCCATTGTTTGCGGCATTAGTTGCCCTCATGCACCTCGTTGGTTGCCGACGAGACCACCTCTGCTATCTCTGTCCATATCCTCTAGTAGGCCTTTGGGGTGGGCTTCCCACGCCCTCCCTGTGTCAAATCACTGCAGCGTGACTCGACCCCCTGCAGGAGGGAGGCATTTGCGTCGTCCGAGAACCTCCTCGCTCTTTTGCGGCCTCCAATGTGCTCCTCTCCCAGCTCACTGCTCTCTCCAGCATCAGTCTCCACAGCCTGCTGTGATGCCTCCTCCTCTCCCTCCATTATAGGCCAAATTCAGTCAAATATGTGGCTGTTAACAGCTACTTTTTGTTTGCCTACTTGCTGTGAAGCTCTAAAGTCTCCCTCCTTCCTCCCAAAGCAGCCACACCACACCCAGCCATGTGTTCAGTCCCTCTGAGCTCCCTCTCTCTCTGGTCTCCTCTTCTGCGCATGTCATGGTGCCCCTTGACCTCCTGAATTGCGGGAATTGAGCATTGCCATGCCGTTGCTAAGGGTGGCCACACTTTACGGCAGAAGGTCAGAAAAATTTAACGCGACCGTCCTTTTGATATCGCTCACGGTAATGCCCATTTTCAAAAATGTAAACTCAGTGTTTTGAGAATGGGCGAGAAGCCGGCGATCTGAAAACCCTTTTTTACTGCCCTCGCTGGAAATAACGCCCATCTTTGGGCGATAAGCTCAAAAGTGGAAGTTCGAGCCTTCTGTGTTTTAAAAAAAAAGTTTCCTCATGTCGCCTCTGGTTCTTTTGCCAATCATTATCAATCTGTGATGTGGCCCTTTCAAGTGAACTGGCTCCACCAAATGCCACAGGCTGCCTTGAAGATTTTTCATAGTGTTTTGAAGATGATTTAAATTTTTTTTTAAACCTCTCTGGGAAAGAGCCGAATGGTTGCACTTCTAAAATAAAAACCGTATATTTTTGCAAATCAACATCCAGGGGTATTCAACATTCAGGAAGGATAGAATAAAAGGAAAAGGAGGTGGGGTAGAATTGCTAGTTAAGGAGGAGATTAATGCAATAGTTCGGAAGGACATTAGCTTGGATGATGTGGAATCATTTTGGGTAGAGCTGCAGAACACCAAAGGGCAAAAAACGTTAGTGGGAGTTGTGTACAGACCTCCAAACAGTAGTAGTAATGTTGAGGAGCGCATCAAACAGGAAATTAGGGGTGCATGCAATAAAGGTGCAGCAGTTATAATGGGTGACTTTAATATGCACATAGATTGGGCTAACCAAACTGGAAGCAATTCGGTGGAGGAGGATTTCCTGGAGTGCATAAGGGATGGTTTTCTAGACCAATATGTCGAGGAACCAACTAGGGGGAAGGCCATCTTAGACTGGGTGTTGTGTAATGAGAGAGGATTAATTAGCAATCTCCTTGTGCGAGGCCCCTTGGGGAAGAGTGACCATAATATGGTGGAATTCTGCATTAGGATGGAGAATGAAACAGTTAATTCAGAGACCATGGTCCAGAACTTAAAGAAGGGTAACTTTGAAGGTATGAGGCATCAATTGGCTAGGATAGATTGGCGAATGATACTTAAGGGGTTGACTGTGGATGGGCAATGGCAGACATTTAGAGACCGCATGGATGAACTACAACAATTGTACATTCCTGTCTGGCGTAAAAATAAAAAAGGGAAGGTGGCTCAACTGTGGCTATCAAGGGAAATCAGGGATAGTATTAAAGCCAAGGAAGTGGCATACAAATTGGCCAGAAATAGCAGCGAACCCGGGGACTGGGGGAAATTTAGAACTCAGCAGAGGAGGACAAAGAGTTTGATTAGGCAGGGAAAATGGAGTACGAGAAGAAGCTTGCAGGGAACATTAAGACGGATTGCAAAAGTTTCTATAGATATGTAAAGAGAAAAAGGTTAGTAAAGACAAACGTAGATCCCCTGCAGTCAGAATCAGGGGAAGTCATAACGGGGAACAAAGAAATGGCGGACCAATTGAACAAGTACTTTGGTTCGGTATTCACTAAGGAGGACACAAACAACCTTCCGGATATAAAAGGGGTCAGAGGGTCTAGTTAATGAGGAGGAACTGAGGGAAATCCTTATTAGTCAGGAAATTGTGTTGGGGAAATTGATGAGATTGAAGGCCGATAAATCCCCAGGGCCTGATAGACTGCATCCCAGAGTACTTAAGGAGGTGGCCTTGGAAATAGCGGATGCATTGACAGTTATTTTCCAACATTCCATTGACTCTGGATCAGTTCCTATCGAGTGGAGGGTAGCCAATGTAACCCCACTTTTTAAAAAAGGAGGGAGAGAGAAAACAGGGAATTATAGACCGGTCAGCCTGACATCGGTAGTGGGTAAAATGATGGAATCAATTATTAAGGATGTCATAGCAGCGCATTTGGAAAGAGGTGACATGATATGTCCAAGTCAGCATGGATTTGTGAAAGGGAAATCATGCTTGACAAATCTTCTGGAATTTTTTGAGGATGTTTCCAGTAGAGTGGACAAGGGAGAACCAGTTGATGTGGTATATTTGGACTTTCAGAAGGCTTTCGACAAGGTCCCACACAAGAGATTAGTGTGCAAAGTTAAAGCACATGGGATTGGGGGTAGTGTGCTGACATGGATTGAGAACTGGTTGTCAGACAGGAAGCAAAGAGTAGGAGTAAATGGAGACTTTTCAGAATGGCAGGCAGTGACTAGTGGGGTACCGCAAGGTTCTGTGCTGGGGCCCTAGCTGTTTACACTGTACATTAATGATTTAGACGAGGGGATTAAATGTAGTATCTCCAAATTTGCGGATGACACTAAGTTGGGTGGCAGTGTGAGCTGCGAGGAGGATGCTATGAGGCTGCAGAGTGACTTGGATAGGTTAGGTGAGTGGGCAAATGCATGGCAGATGAAGTATAATGTGGATAAATGTGAGGTTATCCACTTTGGTGGTAAAACAGAGAGACAGACTATTATCTGAATGGTGACAGATTAGGAAAAGGGGAGGTGCAACGAGACCTGGGTGTCATGGTACATCAGTCATTGAAGGTTGGCATGCAGGTACAGCAGGCGGTGAAGAAAGCAAATGGCATGTTGGCCTTCATAGCGAGGGGATTTGAGTACAGGGGCAGGGAGGTGTTGCTACAGTTGTGCAGGGCCTTGGTGAGGCCACACCTGGAGTATTGTGTACAGTTTTGATCTCCTAACCTGAGGAAGGACATTCTTGCTATTGAGGGAGTGCAGCGAAGGTTCACCAGACTGATTCCCGGGATGGCAGGACTGACCTATCAAGAAAGACTGGATCAACTGGGCTTGTATTCACTGGAGTTCAGAAGAATGAGGGGACCTCATAGAAACATTTAAAATTCTGATGGGTTTAGACAGGTTAGATGCAGGAAGAATGTTCCCAATGTTGGGGAAGTCCAGAACCAGGGGTCACAGTCTAAGGATAAGGGGTAAGCCATTTAGGACCGAGATGAGGAGAAACTTCTTCACCCAGAGAGTGGTGAACCTGTGGAATTCTCTACCACAGAAAGTTGTTGAGGCCAATTCACTAAATATATTCAAAAAGGAGTTAGATGAAGTCCTTACTACTCGGGGGATCAAGGGGTATGGCGAGAAAGCAGGAATGGGGTACTGAAGTTGCATGTTCAGCCATGAACTAATTGAATGGCGGTGCAGACTAGAAGGGCCGAATGGCCTACTCCTGCACCTATTTTCTATGTTTCTATGTCTCGCAGCTTAATTGGTTCAGGCTTTCTCTTCCCTCCTCTTGGTGGAACTCTGACTGTCACAGAAGCAAATCAGTGTTCTAGATTCTCTGATGAGCAGGATGAGACAAAATTGAAACTATGTGAAAGTACTAGTGAAACTTAAGGATCAGCGGTTCCAAAAAATATCTGGCCCTTAAAAGGGGAGTCATTCATTCCTCTCAAACTGTCAGGATGTCTTTTACTGTTCACATGTTCTTATGTGAGAAGCAGGGAATCTTTTAAACTTTAGTAGAAAAACGTTTTCACTGGTAGCTAGCATCTGCCTAGCAGCAATGGTACTTTGTTAACCCGATTTCCCCTTTTGCAGTAATTGGGGTCATTTGTCGAAGTTTGTGGACCATTGGTTTGCAACAGATGCTTCGGAAATGAAGTGATGGATTACCTGATACATTTTGAATAGAGGTGCAGGTATGTTTTATTTGGGAGCTCAGCTCTAAAAGTTGTATAGAACCATATTATGTTGGTTCCCTTGGACTAGAATATGAGGATTCGTATCACCTAATGACCTGGGATCTATAATGCACAAGGAGTGAAAATATTCTTTTAATGAAAATGAGATTTTGCCTGTTTTTCTCTGTAACTAAAGTCTTTTTCTTAGCAAGTCATTATGGAAAAAACAGGCTTTCTCATGTTTTATGTTGCAAGAAGTATTTCATTGCTTACATCGATTGTGGATCGTCTTCAAAAGAAAAAGTCAAAATGATCACACTGTAGTGTGTGTCATTCAAAATAGTATGTATGGGAGGCTGGATATCATGGAGTTCAGATGTATATTTTCATTAAGGTGTCCAGTTGCAACACATAGCGGGTAATTTTAACTTTGTGCAATGGTGTAAAATGGGTCATTGCGAATCGGCAATCTGTTTTACATCTCTTGATTTTTATTTCCATTGAAATGTGTGTAAAATGGGCTGCTGATTTGCTGTCACCCATTTTACACTTTCGCACAATCAAAATTACCCCAAAGGTCTGAGGTTCGATGTGAAAAAATTACCATAAGAGAGTCCTTTCCTTCATCTTGTCTTCCACCACCTACCCTCAGTATTCACAAAATGCTTCTAGTTGCAGCTGTCTTGACACTAAAATGTCCTCAACTTAATTTGCTTGAATAATGCAGCTTCTTGGGCTTGAGGAATCCAATAAAAAAATGCAACGTGATTGATTTTCACTGCTTCAGGAGCTAGGGTATATTTAAAGACCCAACTGAAACCATTGTAGGATCTTGCATTTGTCGCTGTTTGTTTTCAGAAAGTTTCTCTAACTTTACCACCATCCAATTTCCTCATCTTTCAACCATAGGCATTTTGTTTCATAATTATCTAATTAGGGAAGAATGGACTTCTGCTGAATGGTACCTGTTCATCCTGCCTCTGACAGCAGCAAATCATTTTGTGGCACAATGGTGTAAGACTTTTCAGGAGGAATTTTCAGCTCCACAGCCTAGCTTAATGGTTTCTCAGGTCATTACCTGTGTCCCACAAAGTAATAATTGGACAAGCTATCCCTTGGCTTTGAGATAAATCAGCCCAAGAATAAAACACATAAAAAAAATTCACTATCCTTTATGGATTAGAATGCCCACATGCAAACACTTGAACTCAGAGCTTTCAGAATCTGAATGGCATATAACCAATTTTCATTATATCTAGCCTTGAAAGACTCAGGCCCTACTGCAGGTTTGGTCAGTGTGTTAATGGGCTGGCAACCACATTAATACGGGCCCCTATTTTCCACTTGCTGGATTTTTGGCGCCCGCACATGTTAACGTATGATTTTTTTTTTGTGTATGTTTGCGGCAGAAAAAAAAATCAGGACTTTTACCAAAGAAATATTTGAATTTGGCGCATCGCTCTCTGAGGTTAATCTGGGGGTGGCGGAGCTTCAAGTCTGCGCTAAAAACTCTCTGGGCATATGTGAAAAGCTGATGCAGCCAGGGCAACCAGAGATGCCGAAGCAAGTTGAAGTCCACTCCCCCAAAAGCACTGCTACCCCACTGCTGCCGAAAGAATGACCTCTCCTTCCCCTCCCCCCCCAACTCCAGCTCATCCCGACCCGACTTCACCCCAGTCCGACTTCGGCGGCCCGACTTCGCTTCCCCACCCACCCACCGCCCCCCTCCCGCCAACCCCCAACTTTTACCTCGGTGGCCCGACTTCACCTCCCTACACCCGCCTTACCTCGGCCACCCGACACCACCTATCTCGGCCCAGGCAAAGACGTTCCGAAATCCGGAAATGCACGGAATCCGGAACGGCCTTGGTCCCAAGGTTTCCGGATTTCGGACGTGGCACTGTACTACAATAGTGAGAAATGAATGCTGAATATGTTATGCGATCGTGTGCATGTACACAGAATGAGAAGCAAAACCAAACTTGAATAACTAAATTGGACAAAATTTGAATATGTGTAAAATTAACATTAATTTTCATTTCATTTGGGAAGAAAATGTGGAATTCTCTGCCACAAACGAAGCTCTGCAAACTCTTTCAATAGGGAATTAGCTGCTTGCTTGAAAAAGAGGAAGATTAAAGTCTATGAAGTCTATGAAGTCTATGGAGGATGGGTATCTAGTGCCGAAGGAAAACTTATTTGGCTGTTACCAGGGAAAACGAGAATGTTTCCTGCCAACTACCTTAAAATAATGACTTTGGGTTCAGTAAAGTAAGGTACAACATTTTAATATTTAAAAACTTAAAAGAATTTCAGTTTAATGATACCTAAATTATAGCCATGACAGTGAGATTATTACGAATATATTCACTCTTCAATGTCAGAATGCAGCGTGGGTCAACAAACTTTGTAATTAAACTGTCCAATATGTTAGAACCAACCTGGTTTGATGTAATATATTGTGCTAACGTCTCTTCCTGAAGAATTAGCCTGCCTCTAAATACAATCTGGTTATCAGTTACACATTTAAATCTATTGCACTAGTCTTATTCAATAGGTTCTGTTGGACAAAAAGTACTTGTAAATATTTGAAGCTTTGTGTCTTTTGTCAGTTTTAGTTTCTTGTAATATCCTCCAGTTCTGGGACGAGGAGAAGAGTCATGGGCCAACTGGTGATACTAATGGATGCCTTAGTTCCAAGTTAATAAAATGTTTTGATTGATGCAGACCAAATGTTTTGTCTGATCAGTGTGTGCTAGATATTTAAATCACTAACTGTTTCCACAAATTAAGGCCTGGGTTGTATCGTATCGGTGCTGTGGAAGAGTGATATAAATTAGAAATAAAAACAGAAAATGCTGGAAATACTCAGCAAATCAGGCAGCATCTGTGGAGAGAGAAACAGTAAACATTTCAGGTTGATGGCCTTCCAGCATTTTTTGTTTTTATTTCGGATTTCCAGCATCGACAGTATTGTGCTTTTAATATAAATTAGATGTGGTTTCTTTATGCCTGTACTATGTTTTAGAAATCCATAGAAATTACGAAATAGAAAGAAACAGGCTATTTGGCCCAACCAGTCCATAGTTTCTGCCTCAACCAATAAGTTTGGAAGTTAATTCCAGAGCCTCACAACACCCTCTGTTCCAGAATGCTTACTTTTAATCTTGTATCTGAGGACCCGTCAACTGTTGGAAACATAACATAAGAACATAAGAATTAGGAACAGGAGTAGGCCATCTAGCCCCTTTAGCCCCTCGAGCCTGCTCCGCCATTCAACAAGATCATGGCTGATCTGGCCGTGGACTCAGTTCCACTTACCCGCCCGCTCCCCATACCCCTTAATTCCCTTATTGGTTAAAAATTTATCTATCTGTGATTTGAATACATTCAATGAGCTAGCCTCAACTGCTTCCCTGGGCAGAGAATTCCACAGGTTCACAACCCTCTGGGAGAAGAAATTCCTTCTCAACTCGGTTTTAAATTGGCTCCCCCGTATTTTGAGACTAGTTCTAGTCTCCCCGACCAGTGGAAACAACCTCTCTGCCTCTATCTTGTCTATCCCTTTCATTATTTTAAATGTTTCTATAAGATCACCCCTCATCCTTCTGAACTCCAGCGAGTAAAGACCCAGTCTACTCAATCTATCATCATAAGGTAACCCCCTCATCTCCGGAATCAGCCTAGTGAATCGTCTCTGTACCCCCTCCAAAGCTAGTATATCCTTCCTTAAGGTGACCAAAACTGCACGCAGTACTCCAGGTGCGGCCTCACCAATACCCTGTACAGTTGCAGCAGGACCTCCCGGCTTTTGTACTCCATCCCTCTTGCAATAAAGGCCAACATTCCATTCGCCTTCCTGATTACCTGCTGTACCTGCAAACTAACTTTTTGGGATTCATGCATAAGGACCCCCAGGTCCCTCTGCACTGCAGCATGTTGTAATTTCTCCCCATTCAAATAATATTCCCTTTTACTATTTTTTTTTCCAAGGTGGATGACCTCACATTTTCCGACATTGTATTCCATCTGCCAAACCTTAGCCCATTCGCTTAACCTATCTAAATCTCTTTGCAGCCTCTCTGTGTCCTCCACACAACCCGCTTCCCCACTAATCTTTGTGTCATCTGCACTCTGTCCCCTCCTCCAGGTTATCTATGTATATTGTAAACAGTTGTGGTCCCAGCACCGATCCCTATGGCACACCACGAACCACCGATTTCCAACCTGAAAAAGGACCCATTTATCCCAACTCTCTGCTTTCTGTTAGCCAGCCAATTCTCTATCCATGCTAATACATTTCCACTGACTCCGTGTACCTTTATCTTCAGCAGCAACCTTTTGTGTGGCACCTTATCGAATGCCTTTTGGAAATCCAAATACACCACATCCATCGGTACACCTCTATCCACCATGCTCGTTATATCCTCAAAGAATTCCAGTAAACTAGTTAAACATGATTTCCCCTTCATGAATCCATGTTGCGTCTGCTTGATTGCACTATTCCTATCTAGACGTCCCGCTATTTCTTCCTTAATGATAGCTTCAAGCATTTTCCCCACTACAGATGTTAAACTAACCGGCCTGTAGTTACCTGCCTTTTGTCTGCCCCCTTTTTAAAACAGAGGCGTTACATTAGCTGCTTTCCAATCCACTGGTACCTCCCCAGAGTCCAGAGAATTTTGGTAGATTATAACCAATGCATCTGCTAGAACTTCTGCCATCTCTTTTAATACCCTGGGATACATTTCATCAGGACCAGGGGACTTGTCTACCTTGAGTCCCATTAGCCTGTCCAGCACTACCTCCCTCGTGATAGTGATTGTCTTAAGGTCCTCCCTTCCCACATTCCCGTGACCAGCAATTTTTGGCATGGTTTTTGTGTCTTCCACTGTGAAGACCGAAGCAAAATAATTGTTTAAGGTCTCAGCCATTTCCACATTTCCCATTATTAAATCCTCCTTCTCATCTTCTAAAGGACCAACATTTACTTTAGTCACTCTTTTCCTTTTTATATATCGGTAAAAGCTTTTACTATCTGTTTTTATGTTTTGCGCAAGTTTACTTTCGCAATCTATCTTTCCTTTCTTGCTTTCTTAGTCATACTTTGCTGTCGTTTAAAATTTTCCCAATCTTCTAGTTTCCCACTAACCTTGGCCACCTTATAAGCATTGGTTTTTAATTTGATACTCTCCTTTATTTCCTTGGTTATCCACAGCTGGTTATCCCTTCTCTTACCGCCCTTCTTTTTCACTGGAATATATTTTTGTTGAGCACAATGAAAGAGCTCCTTAAAAGTCCTCCACTGTTCCTCAATTGTGCCACCGTTTAGTCTATGTTCCCAGTCTACTTTAGCTAACTCTGCCCTCATCCCACTGTTGTCCCCTTTGTTTAAGCATAGTATGCTCGTTTGAGACACAACTTCCTCACCCTCAATCTGTATTACAAATTCAACCATACTGTGATCACTCATTCCGAGAGGATCTTTTACGAGGAGATCATTTATTCTTCCTGTCTCATTATACAGGACCAGATCTAAGATAGCTTGCTCCCTTGTAGGTTCTGTAACATACTGTTCTAAGAAACAATCCCGTATGCATTCTATGAATTCCTCCTCCAGGCTACCCTGTGCGATTTGATTTGACCAATCGATATGTAGGTTAAAATCCCCCATGATTACTGCCATTCCTTTTTCACATGCCTCTATTATTCCCTTGATTATTGTCCGCCCCACCGTGAAGTTATTATTTGGGGGCCTATAAACTACGCCCACCAGTGACATTTTCCCCTTACTATCTCTAATCTCCACCCACAATGATTCAACATTTTGTTCATTAGAGCCAATATCATCTCTCACAACTGCCCTGATATCATCCTTTATTAACAGAGCTACCCCACCTCCTTTCCCTTCTTGTCTATCCTTCCGAATTGTCAGATACCCCTGTATGTTTAATTCCCAGTCTTGGCCACCCTGCAATCACGTTTCTGTAATGGCCACTAAATCATACCCATTTGTAATGATTTGTGCCGTCAACTCATTTACTTTATTTCGAATGCTGTGGCGTTTAGGTAGAGTGTTTTAATACTAGCTTTTAAACCATGATTTTTAGTTTTGACCCCTCCTGCAGCCCCTTTATCTTCATACATATTGTCCCTTCCTATCATATTGTGGTTTACACTTACCCCAGTGCTACTCTGCTCTGTTGCCTCCTGCCTTTTGCATTCTTTCTTGGGGTCCTGTTCATCTGCGCTCTCACCCACTCTAACTAGCTCAGAGCCCTCTCCTGGGTTCCGAATACTCCTCGCATTGAGGCACCGAGCTTTCAGGCTTGCCTTTTTATTACACTTTGACCCTTTAGAATTTTGCTGTACATTGGCCCTTTTTGTTTTTTGCCATGGGTTTCTCTGCCCTCCACTTTTACTCATCTCCTTTCTGTCCTTTGCTTCTGTCTCCATTTTGTTTCCCTCTGTCTCCCTGCATTGGTTCCCATCCCCCTGCCATATTAGTTTAACTCCTCCCCAACAGCACTAGCAAACACTCCCCCTAGGACATTGGTTCCGGTCCTGCCCAGGTGTAGACCGTCCGGTTTGTACTGGTCCCACCTCCCCCAGAACCGGTTCCAATGCCCCAGGAATTTGAATCACTCCCTGCTGCACCACTGCTCAAGCCATGTATTCATCTGCGCTATCCTGTGATTCCTACTCTGACTACCACGTGGCACTGGTAGCAATCCCGAGATTACTACTTTTGAGGTCCTACTTTTTAATTTAGCTCCTAGCTCCTTAAATTTGTCTCGTAGGACCTCATCCCTTTTTTTTACCTATGTCGTTGGTACCAATGTGCACCACGACAACTGGTTGTTTTCCCTCCCTTTTTAGAATGTCCTGCACCCGCTCCGAGACATCCTTGACCCTTGCACCAGGGAGGCAACATACCATCCTGGAGTCTCGGTTGCGGCCGCAGAAACGCCTATCTATTCTCCTTACAATTTAATCCCCTATCACTATCGCTCTCCCACTCTTTTTCCTGCCCTCCTGTGCAACAGAGCCAGCCACGGTGCCATGAACTTGGCTGCTGCTGCCCTCCCCTGATGAGTCATCCCCCTCAACAGTACTCAAAGCAGTGTATCTGTTTTGCAGGGGGATGATCGCAGGGGACCCCTGCACTACCTTCCTTGCACTGCTCTTCCTGCTGGTCTTCCATTCCCTAGCTGGCTGTGGACCCCTCTCCTGCGGTAAGACCACGTCATTCTCAGCATCGTGGATGCTCCAGAGTGAATCCAGCCTCAGTTCCAATTCCGCAACGCGGTCCGTCAGGAGCTGGATACACTTCCCGAACACGTAATCGTCAGGGATACTGGAGGCGTCCCTGAGTTTCCACATGATACAGGAAGAGCATATCACGTGACCGAGCTCTCCTGCCATGACTTAACCCTTAGATACACTTAAATTGGTGACAACACTGTTAACAGGTTACTTACTGATTTCAAAAAGAAAAAGAAAAACTACTTGCCAATCACCAGCCAATCACTTACCTCTTTGGCTGTGATGTCACCTTTTGATTCCTTTCTCCTTCTTTTCTGCTTTTTCTCCCGGCTGGAGCTGCACAAGCTGGGTCTTTTATAGGCTGCTCCCGCCTCTCGCTGCCTGTGGAACACCCACTGGGCCTTTTATAGGCCTCACCACGCTGCTCCCGCCTCTCGCCGACTGCGGCTGCCTGTGGAACACCCGCTGGGTCTTTTATAGGCCTCACTATGCTGCTCCCGCCTCTCGTCGACTGCCGCTGCCTGTGGAACACGCGCTGGGCCTTTTGTAGGCCTCACCATGCTGCTCCCGCCTCTTGCCGACTGCCGCTGCCTGTGGAACACCCGCTGGGACTTTTATAGGCCTCACCATGCTGCTCCCGCCTCTCGTCGACTGCCGCTGCCTGTGGAACACGCGCTAGGCCTTTTGTAGGCCTCACCATGCTGCTCCCGCCTCTCGCCGACTGCCGCTGCCTGTGGAACACCCGCTGGGACTTTTATAGGCCTCACCACGCTGCTCCCGCCTCTCGCCGACTGCTGCAAACAGTCTGCCTCAATCTCCCCTGACCCACCTTTTATAATTTTAATCACTTCTATCATGTTGCTCCATAATCTGCATTTTTCTAACAAAAAAAAATCAGTATTTCAAATATTTTTTCATATTTGTACTCCTTCATACCAGGTAGCACCCCAGTGAATCTGTATTGTATCCTTTCTAAAGCCTCAATATCCTTCCTAAAGGCGAAGCAGAACTCTAACTGAGAAGCAGGTTTATTTGTAGTTTGTGTTATGTTACTAAGAGGCAGCACCTCTTGATTAAACAGTAAATCTCCGCACGTTCAGAGGACAAGATCCTTCTTAACTTGTTTAGGCTTTGAATGTTACCTGTGAAGGTTTATAATGTTTTGATCTGTTTGGTGCAGGGGATGGGATGGGAATGGGCTTACTTGCCTGTGGATCAATTATTGCAGCTGCACTGTCTTCCCGATCACATTTAAGTACCAGTGGGGAAGCGGCTATTGAAACTGAATTCAATTTGGCATATTATTTTTCAGTTTGATAATATCAAGATTAGGCTTATATCTGTCCCAAAATACTGCGTGTCCTTCTCTTGCATTGCACAATGGATGGGAAATTTATTCATTGTATTTTTTTTACTATTTGTTCTTGGGATGTGGATTTTATTAGCAATGCAGATTTACTGCCTGTCCCTAGATACCCTGAGCGCATTAACAGTCAACCATCCAGCATGGGACTACAGTCACGTGTAGGAAAGACTAGGTAGGCTAGTAGGTTCCCTTCCCTGAAGGACATTAGTGAACCAGTTAGGCTTTTATGACAGAACAGCAGTCTTCAAGGTCATTTTCTGGTGTTAGTCCCATAAATGATCAGATTTATTGAATTCACTTTCACGATTTGCCATGGTAGGATTTGAACTTTCCACCATTAGGCTATCGTACTTAGAATGGGTTGAGTAAGAATAGCATTAGCTTTTGGTTCGCTTCAGTTTTATGCCCCGAGAGTGATTTCGCCAAGTCCAGGAGAACTGTTGTTAATATATAAAAATCCCTTGATATAGAATGCTATTTTATCAATACTAAATACTCTGTTGGCAGCGGCCATGGGTCGGTACAGACTGGCCACCGAGTCTTCGCAGATGGGCTGCTATTTTATAAATTGCCCTTTCTCAGTTCTGGAGCGTTGTCGGGGACTGTTCCGCCCGTTTTCCCACTGCGGCTTACATGCACCGACCTCTTGCCGACCGGTGGTGGCCCCTTTCCCAAATTGCCCCGCGGGAAATTGCCCCACAGGAGAGGCGCCACTGCCGGTCGGTGCCACTGACCACTTTTGCTGTCGGTGCCCTTTCTGTGGCTTGGCAGTGCAGCCGCCCTTAAAGAGAAGGTAGCGCTGCCGGCGACTCCATGTTTTTTTTTATCAGCCGACTGCTAGGTCGGGGCAACAATTATGCCCGCAGGTTCAACCGGGCCGCCAACAGGCAGCCTGGCACTCCCTCTTGCGTGTTAGGCCACTGGTCCGGCCAAAACCCTCCCTGGTGGCCCAGTGTTTGTCACTGAAGTTGCTGCGGAGTTCGCAGCGGCCCTCCCCTTTAATTGAAGGGGAGGAACATTGTGACGCACCAGCGCGATGACGTCATCAGCGCGGCATTGATGACTTCGAGCACCGGCAACTCCGACTCGCTCCCCACTTCCGCAGCTACTTTGACATGCCCGCACTTCCGTCCCTCTCCCCATACCAACACCTGACCAGAAACATCAGCTAAAAAGCTGAATCTCTCCAGATTGGCCGCCCCATGCATTGAGGCAACTGGAACACTTCCAAGGTGTGACTCATTTTGGGCGGTGGGCAATTTTGGATTTAATGTCTTTGTTTCAACTGCCACTGTTAGCTACAATGACCAACATAACAATAGGGAAAAAAACACATGCATGCCAAGCTGCATGGGAAAGATGGGAACAAGTCCTTCATAATGATTAGTGAAGATGAATCATTGTTAAAAATACTGGGTTTTTTTAGTAAAAGATGAGCCAAGGCAAATTTTTTCAAGCTGCAGAAGAGATGGGGCTAGAACCTTTACTTTTGTGCTTATTGCCCAAAAATGGGCGTTATTTCCGGCGTGGGCGGTAAAGAAGGGTTTTCAGATCGCCGGCTTCTTGCCCATTCTCAAAGCACCTAGTCTCCATTTTTGAAAATGGCTGCTACCGCGAGTGATAGTATTAAAGCCAAAGAAATGGCATTCAAATTGGCCAGAAGTAGCAACGAACCCGAGGACTGGGAGAAATTTAGAACTCAGCAGAGGAAGACAAAGGGTTTTATTAGGGCAGGGAAAATCGAGTACGAGAGGAAGCTTGCAGGGAACAATAAAATGGACTGCAAAAGCTTCTATAGGTATGTAAAGAGAAAAAGGTTAGTAAAGACAAACGTAGGTCCCCTGCAGTCAGAATCAGGGGAAGTCATAACTGGGAACAAAGAAATAGCAGACCAATTGAACAAGTACTTTGGTTCGGTATTCACTAAGGAGGACACAAACAACCTTCCGGATATACAAGGGGTCAGAGGGTCTAGTAAGAAGGAAAACTGAGGGAAATCCTTATTAGTCGGGAAATTGTGTTGGGGAAATTGATGGGATTGAAGGCCAATAAATCCCCAGGGCCTGATGGACTGCATCCCAGAGTACTTAAGGAGGTGGCCTTGGAAATAGCGGATGCATTGACAGTCATTTTCCAACATTCCATAGACTCTGGATCAGTTCCTATCGAGTGGAGGGTAGCCAATATAACCCCACTTTTTAAAAAAGGAGGGAGAGAGAAAACAGGGAATTATAGACTGGTCAGCCTGACATCAGTAATGGGTAAAATGATGGAATCAATTATTAAGGATGTCATAGCAGCGCATTTGTAAAGAGGTACATGATCGGTCCAAGTCAGCACAGATTTGTGAAAGGGAAATCATGTTTGACAAATCTTCTGGAATTTTTTGAGGATGTTTCCAGTAAAGTGGACAAGGGAGAACCAGTTGATGTGGTGTATTTGGACTTTCAGAAGGCCTTCGACAAGGTCCCACACAAGAGATTAATGTGCAAAGTTAAAGCACATGGGATTGGGGGTAGTGTGCTGACGTGGATTGAGAACTGGTTGGCAGACAGGAAGCAAAGAGTAGGAGTAAATGGGTACTTTTCAGAATGGCAGGCAGTGACTAGTGGGGTACCGCAAGGTTCTGTGCTGGGGCCCCAGCTGTTTACATTGTACATTAATGATTTAGACGAGGGGATTAAATGTAGTATCTCCAAATTTGCGGATGACACTAAGTTGAGTTGCAGTGTGAGCTGCGAGGAGGATGCTATGAGGCTGCAGAGCGACTTGGATAGGTTATGTGAGTGGACAAATGCATGGCAGATGAAGTATAATGTGGATAAATGTGAGGTTATCCACTTTGGTGGTAAAAACAGAGAGACAGACTATTATGTGAATGGTGACAGATTAGGAAAAGGAGAGGTGCAACGAGACCTGGGTGTCATGGTACATCAGTCATTGAAGGTTGGCATGCAGGTACAGCAGGCGGTTAAGAAAGCAAATGGCATGTTGGCCTTCATAGCGAGGGGATTTGAGTACAGGGGCAGGGATGTGTTGCTACAGTTATACAGGGCCTTGGTGAGGCCACAACTGGAGTATTTGTACAGTTTTGGTCTCCTAACTTGAGGAAGGACATTCTTGCTGTTGAGGGAGTGCAGCGAAGGTTCACCAGACTGATTCCTGGGATGGCAGGAATGACATATCAAGAAAGACTGGATCAACTGGGCTTGTATTCACTGGAGTTCAGAAGAATGACAGGGGATCTCATAAAAACGTTTAAAATTCTGACGGGTTTCGACAGGTTAGATGCAGGAAGAATGTTCCCAGTGTTGGGGAAGTCCAGAACCAGGGGTCACAGTCTAAGGATAAGGGGTAAGCCATTTAGGACCAAGATGAGGAGAAACCTCTTCACCCAGAGAGTGGTGAACCTGTGGAATTCTCTACCACAGAAAGTTGTTGAGGCCAATTCAATAAATATATTCAAAAAGGAGTTAGATGTAGTCCTTACTACTCGGGGGATCAAGGGGTATGGCGAGAAAGCAGGAATGGGGTACTGAGGTTGCATGTTCAGCCATGAACTCATTGAATGGCGGTGCAGGCTCGAAGGGCCGAATGGCCTACTCCTGCACCTATTTTCTATATTTCTATGATATGAAATGGGTGGTAGCGTTAGATTTTTATGACCTTCTGCCGTAAAGTATGGCTGTCCTTAGCAATGGCATGGCAATGCTTGATTCCCGAGAGGCGACAGATAGAGAGGGAGCTCAGAGGCACGGAAAGCCTGTGTGGCTGTGGTGTGTGCTTGTCTAGCTGTTGTGGGAGGCACGAGGGTGATTCACCAGTCGCAAAAAGCCTACTAAGCACCAAGAACATAGTTGCCACCAAGTTTTTGTCCAACAAATAAGATATAACATGGAAGGGATGGAGGAGGCCCTGGAGCTGGTAGCCAGGAACACTGGGCTCTCAGTGGTCCCGGAGCGCGACACTGCACCCCAAGGTGATGCACCCATATTGCTAACCACACGAGAGCAAGCAGCAACATCTTGCTTCTGGCTCGGAGCACGTTCCCACCTCAGAACCGTCCTCTTCTGTATCCGTCCAAGCAACATTTCGGTTATCACCCCTCCCCAATGAAGCATCGCATGAGGAGCTCCTCGGCCAGGCGACTTAGAGTCAGGAGGGCAAGAGGAAGTGGTAGAGGTGGGTAGGAGAAGCGGGGGTGGGGGGGAAGGGTTGGTTTGTACAGAAAGTCTGTACAAGTCTGATGATTTCAGACTTAAAATGTTTTTTATTTAACAAAACCTTGTAGCGCATTGGCTCAGATAGCTGCACCGTTACACGCTGGTGATTCCTTAACATCAGTGGGTATAATGACAACTTAAACTTTAACTGTCACCAAGGTGATGCCCACCATTGATGTATCACCTGCACACCCAGCAGTGTGACAGCTTTGTAACTAACACCAACGTTCTTTCAGGCAAAGCGATCATTGATGAGCTCCTGACGTAAGGCTCTTACAGTTATCATGTCACCACGGGCCCTTTCATGCGGTCTATAGTGGGGGCGGGGGCATGGCTTCAGCGTCAGCCTGATTGTCTGGGCCGATGTCAGCATTCGCCTCCTCGTCCTCCTCTTCCTCTCTCTGGTAAGGTGGACTGTCAGACTCTTCAGGCAATTCTTGTCCCCTCCTGATAGCCAAGTTGTGCAGCAGGGAGCACACTACCACAGGGTGGTATTGAAGCTCGCCTCCTGAGTGGTCCAGGTATCTAAAGTGCTGCTTCAGCACACCAATGGTTTTCTCCACGATATTGCAAGTTGCTCTGTGGCTCTCATTGTATTTATTGCCTCTCGGCTTCGGTGTGGGTGTCACACGGGGGGGGTCATCAGCCAAGTAGCGAGGCAATATCCTTTGTCACCAAGCATCCAGCATTGACCTTGTGGCTGATTGTTACACAAGTCAGATTCAGTGCTCTCACGCAGAATGTGAGCATCATGGATGCAGCCCGGAAATTGAGCATTCACAGCCAGTATAACTTGCTGGTGGTCGACAACCAGTTGGACATTCAGGGAATGGAATCCCTTGCGGTTCCTGAAACCTCTACATCCTGAAAAGATGCCCGCATCGCAATGTGCGTACAGTCTATTGCTCCCTGCACCTTGGGGAAGTTTGCAATTCTGGAGACTCCTAGAGCCCTCTCATTCTGTGCCTCCCTGGTCATTGGGAAGCTGATCAAGTCTCTCCTGCGTGCGTACAGGACTTCAGTGACATGTCTAATGCAGCGAGGTGTGGCATGCTGAGAAAGTCCGCAAATGTATCCAGTTGTGGCCTGAAAAGAACCCGAGGTGTAGAACGACAGTGCTGCGGTGACTTTGATCTCGACAGACAGTGCAGTACTGATGGTGCTGGCAGGCTGCAGATCTGCCCTTATGAGCTGGCATACCTCAGTGATAACCTCTTTGTGGAAGCACAGTCTTCGAAGGCAGGAGGTGTTGGGCAAGTCGAGGTAAGACTGCTTCTCCTTGTACTTGCGGGGGTCCTCCTCATCAGTCTGTCACGTCTTACATTGGGCACATAATGTAGTGGAGCGTACCTTCGGCGATGTCGAGTTTGCAGCATGTAATTGGTCACCAAGTGAGGGTGAGAAAGGACAGGCCCCATTGCAGTAGCTCTCTGTTTTCTACCGATTGGTCACAAACGAGGAATGTCCCGACGAATACACCTATTCAATTCCAATCAGTCACAGTATGGTCAAGATGTTTTTACAGATGTTCACATCCACTCCAACGACCTGAAGAGTACATCCGAACTCTGCCGAGGTTGAAGCACAGCAGCCTTTTAAAGGATGCGACATGTGATCTCGAACATGGCGTCCATAACGCTGTGATTAGTTCTGGTTAGTTCCATTTTTTCTGGGCGTTTTTTTGGGCAAGCGATATATGTGCGAGGTGATGAAATTGATGCTGGCCGGTCTCATGGCCGCTAGTTTCGGTAAATATGCTCTTTATGACAAAAAAAAGTGGGCGGGCGTTAATGTTGAATCTCAGCGTTCAATTAGTGTGGAAAGTAACGCTGGCCGATATTATGGCCGTTGATTTTGCCCATTCTACTGATTCCGCCCAAAAAAAGTAGGCAAACGGTAATATTTATTCCCGGCGTTAAGCTCATGGGGAAAGTAACGCTCGACGGTAAGTTTCCTAAAAATGCCCACCAGTTTCCATTTTGTGCCAAACTGGGTGATAAATGGACGTTATACGTCATTTCAGTGGTAACATGGGTGTTAAGCATGCAAAAAAAGTGGAGGATCTAGCCCATAGTTTGTCAACTCTGTCAAAGGTCTTTTCAGTATTTTAAAATATTCATTCATGTACATGTCATTGATAAGGGCAACATTTATTGTCCATCCCTAATTGCACTTGAGAAGGTGGTGGTGAGCTTCCATTTCAGAGGGCAGATAAGAGTCAACCACTTTGCTATGGATCTGGTGTCACATATAGGGCCAGACCGGGTAAGGACAGCAGATTTCCTTTTTTTACGACAATCCAGTAGTTTCATGATCACCATTACTGATGCTACTTTTTTGTTCCAGATTTCTTTAATTAACTGAATTTAAATTCCTCAGGCAGGATTTAAACTCGCGTCTCGAGATCATTAGTCCAATAACGTAACCACTAAGCCACAGTACCCCCCCCCGGCCCCCCCCCAGGTATGCAAGAATATCGCAGTTGGTGGAGAACATCCCGTGCCGGCTAAAAGCTGCTGAGTAGTTTTAAAAACTAGTGTCTTGTAGGAGGAGAATGATCTACCCAAATTGATTTGATTTAGATCAGTACTTATAAGTAAAGTCAGTTTTACTTTTGCAGGTATTTTGCCTGCAGAGACACTTTTTTTTAATGTTCCTGTTTTCACCTTACTTTCCTGAAGACTGTGGCTCATGATGTTTCTTCTGAGCTGTGGCAGCCCTGTTGGATCTTGCTCAACCAACCCAGAGTAGGTGCTGACTGTTGGTGGACTACTCGATGTGAGGTTAATCAGGTCCTCATTTGATTTCCATGCACACACTTTCGAGCAAGGATCATTGACGAGTGATCAGGAACAGGACTCCTAGACAATATTTTCCCTTCCTAAATTGAGACCATAATGCGAAATTTAGTGCCCTAACCACAGCCCATGGGATATTGTCCTACAATTGCCTTACTCTTGAAGATCCTTGTCTGGTTTAGTTGAAATAATAGCCAAGAAAGAGATTCCTGTTCTTCTGGTACACAATTATTAAATGTTTCTTTAAACACTTTGAGCATATATGATAAAATATGAATGCTGCTCACATGATCAGTGGGAATTCACTCTTGGCTATGACTGAGCTCCAGTTAGTGATGCAGAGGATACAGAAGAGAGAAACAATGGGCTCAATTTTCTCCAATTATCTACGCCGTTTTTTTGGCGCGTGCCGCTTTTCTTGGCCTAAATTAAAATATCCAGGTTTCCAAAAAGTTTGTGCGTCAGCATAACTGAGTTGCAATTTTTTTAGGTTATTTTTTTTTTTGCGTCATGGGGGCGTAACCTGATGTCTGCGCCACTTTTTCAAATTTATGCAAGTTTGGCCAACTTGCATTTCTCCTAGGGAGACGGTGTGTGTGACCACTTAAGAAAAACCAGCGCACATTTAGAAAATTGCCGCAGAAAGACGCCTTTGTTTTTATGCGAAGTTTTGGAGGGAGTCGAGAAGACATTAAATATGCATCATCAAGCTTAATTTTTTTCAAACTTGAAATGGAGAAAATGGAAGTCTAATGCAATTTTTTAATTTTAGATTTTTTTCAAAGTGCCACGCCACCAGCGAACGTCTCCTCACCAGGCTCGCGTGTCGGAGTATCGGCCGGCAGAATTGCTCCCTCGCCCGGGCACTGGCTCGGGGCTTGGCTTCAAAAGAAGCCCGGGAGGCGGGTGTAAACCGAACTGAAGGCATGAGAAGCCTTACACTATGCAGCAGCTTCAAAAAAAGCCCGGAATGCCAAGCCTGTGTGTCCGGGCGAGGGAGCAATTCTGCCGGCCAACCCTCGAACCCGGTGAGCAGTTGTTCAGTCGGTGGTGGTTGGTACTTTGAAAAAAATCTAAAATTAAAGAATTGCATTCGACTTCGTTGCCCCAGATGTCCTCATTGAATGCCTAGCTTCCTGTTCTAAGCAAGCCTATTGCGCATGTACAGACCTGGATGTGGTCCATACTAGAGTGTCGATCTTGGGGACAGAGAGAGCAGAGAAGCTTTAACTCCTCGTTCTGCTGTTTTGAGCTTCTTGCAAAGGTACAATTTAATTATGGGGGCAATATTGACAATGCTATACCTCATGCAAGCCTTCTGCATGATGGTGCTGCTGAAGAAACGATTGATTCAACGTCATCGCATGAGGAACCTCAGAGCACGTTAGGATGATGGGCAGGAGGCCTTACCCACGTTGGGTATATCGAGACAGGCGTTCATACCTGCACCTGAGTGATGCAGATTGTGTCAGAAGGCTGCATTTCCGCAAAGAAGTTGTAATTGAAATCTGTGAGTTAATAAAAGCAAACCTGCAATCTAGAAACGTCAGGTGGACTGCTTTGTCAGTTGAAGTGAAGGCACTTTCGTTCGATGCATCGGGATCATTCCAGGTCACAACTGGGGATGTGTGCTCCATTTCTCAACATGCAACACATATCTACATTCGGCAGGTGACTGCTGCACTATATGCCTGGAGGAATGATTACATAAAGTTCCCCATGACCACCCAGGCAATGCGTGATAGGGTTGTGGGCTTCTCGAGGATTGCTGGCTTCCCAAAGGTACAGGGCTGCATTGATTGTACCCACATCGCCTTGCGAGCACCTTTCGGAGGATTCCAAAATGTATAGGAACAGAAAAGGCTTCCACGCTGTTTGTGATGACATGCATTGCATTTTGTCAGTTGATGCGAGATACCCTGGGAGCACCCATGATGCATTCATCCTACACGAGAGCGCTTTATCTGCCATGTTTCAGCAGCAGCCAGAGAGGCAGAGCTTGCTTCTGGGAGACAGAGGTTACGGCCTCGCCACCTGGCTCATGACGCCCCTCTGCATAACCTGGACGGAAGCTGACCGGGAATACAACATGTCACACATTGAGACGTGCAGCATAATGGAGAGGACCATTAGCATCTTGAAACAGCGTTTCCGATGCCTGGACCATTCCAGAGGCTACTTGCAATACTCCCCTGAGATTGTTGGTCAGTTCACTGTTGTGTGCTGCATGCTGCATAACTTAGCCATCATGAGGCAACAGCAGCTGGTAGGAGAAGAACCACCTGAGATAATAGTGGCTGATGATGAGGAAGATGCAGAGGAGGAGGAGGAGGACGAGGAAGCCATGCAACTACCTGAACCTGGAGCACGACGGCGGAGGAGGGCGGGCCATGATGCCCCTTTATCGATTGCTCGAGCCTTGCACCAGCAGCTCATCCGTGAACGTTTTGCTGCCTGAAGGCTCAGCAGGAATTATTCCACATGGACCATGTTTACTGTTTGGACCTGTTCCGTAATGTTGTGTTGTGTTAATGGAACAGATAATGGAAATGATTCAGTTATAATTTAAAATATATTTTATTCAAAAGTTTGACACTTGTTTGTACTTAACTTTAATAAAAATATTCTTGTATCAAACTTTAAAGTTTTCAGTTAAGTTCACTTACAAACTCTTAAGATCACTTAAAAACTTTTAAACTTGTAAATTTACATAAATTACAAAAAACTTTTAATTTGAGAACAGTAACAACAATAATAAAAACAACAACAGCAGCAAAGAAAAGCTGCACCCATCTCCTCCACCTTAACCTAAGACCGCCCGCTGCGCTTGGTCTTGGTGACTCCACCCCTGCCCGCAGGCGGTGGCGCAGTGTTTCTTGGGTTGGTACCAAGCTTATTCTTTCGAACATCTTGGGTAATGCGGACTTCTTGATGGGGGGTGGCAGGCGGTAATGTGGAAGGCCCGGCTTGAGCCTCTTTAGAGGCTGGTCTGGGGATGGGAGTGGGAGTGGGAGTGCAGTTGATTCTGTCAGTGGACGCCGAGTCTGGCCGTGTTCCCTTATTGTAGCAGCTAACTCCGACATTCCCTCCCTCATGTTCGCCGACAGTGTTTCAGCTTCCTGCAACATTCGCTCCCTCATGTTCCCGGACAGTGTTCCCATTTTTCGAGAGAGTGTTGTTACTTCTCCCGACATCACCCACCCCACTGATGGTGTCCAGGAATGATCGTGTAAGGTCAATGCTCTCTGCACTCATTGCCATCATCAGAACCACATCTGTTAGATCCTGCACCTCAGGAGAGCGCTGCCGAGCTCTCCTTCCCCCTCCTCATCCTGGATGTGGCTCGCTGCATTCCACTGGGACCCACAGTCTTAGATGGTTGGGCCCTGGGTGTGCCTTGTTGCAGCCTACTGGGATCCGCAGCCTCGGACTGAGAAACCATGGATTGTCCCAATAACACTCGTACCACTCAGGAAAGAGCCTGGCTCCTCAATGGGCGGCACTTGCACCTCCTCCAGAGTGAGTACAACAGTGGGGGCTTCATCCATCCCCTCTCCCCCTCACCCCCATGCTCTTGTTCTGGAAGATCAGATTGGAAGATTTTCTCCTCTTCAGGTTCATCCGCGTCTAAATCTTCTTTTGCATCGGCTTCAGCCTCGTTGAGGTTGGCCTCAAGTTCTGCAAAATATAACAGAACAGACAAATGGTTAGCAGCAGAGAAGAGGGCAGGGTGGTATGAGTAGGCTCACACAGTGCAGGCAGCAGGCTGATGTGTAGGACCACGATGAAAGATAGCACATTGCATCAACCGAAGCGTAGCTGATGGAGACATCCCCATAAACCGAAGCAGAGCTAGCCCGCGTAGTACTGAACATTTAGCAAAGCCAGACTGTGGAATTTGCAGGACTTACCCTCTCCCTCGAGTTTGGACCCAGCTTGTGCAGTGGTGGTTGCTTTTCTCCAGGCAGGACCCATCAAAGCAGCGACTCTTCCAAGGGTGTCAGTGGGTGCAGATTTGCCGGGCCTCCTCCTGTTCAAGTTCTTTCCCTTTTGTTGTTTGTCACCTTCCTCTACAAAGATGAAAATATAACTTTTTAGAGAGGGTGTCTTTCTGCTGGGTGGGACATATACAGATGGTCACATTTACAATTGCAATTCCAGTGAATAAATGAAAATATTACTTACACTAACAACTTGACCAAGGTCCTGCCACTTTTTTTGCACTGGCCTCCAGACCTCGGGGTGGTCACCATTGCACAGTAATCTTCTGCAAGTTGGTTCCAGCGTTTCTTCTTTTCTTTTGGTGTAACTTTTATGTGACCTCTGCTGGCGTCCAGCTCGTGCCATCTGGCCTCAATTACAGTAACTAGTGCTCCATTTCATCCTGTGAGAAATTCTTGGTCTTTGAGCCGTGTTGCATATTGTATTGCAGTTCCAATTTTTCTACTGAGAATTAAAGTTCTCACACACAACTGGCTCTTTAAAATAGGTCGAATGCAAACCGGGAGCTGTACTGGGCATACCGCCCATAGCGGTCTTTTTTTTTCGCGCATGCGCAGCAGGGGTGGGGGGGGGCATCGTTTTTTCGGCACAGACATTAGGCTCCACCCCCCAAAGCTAAAGGACAGGTTGCGCAGCACCAATTTCAAAAAAATAGAACGGGGAAACTTGCAAGTTATTTTTTTGAAGTAGTCGGGGCCAAGAAAAACGGGCGTAACTCTGGCAATATGCCAAAAAACGGCATTTGGGAAAATTGAGCCCAATGACTTTTGGAAAATAGCTCTTTTACTCTTATTGGGGTCTACAGAATGGTTGCTGACTTTCGGATGAGACGTTAAACCGAGGCTCCGTCTGCTCTCTCAGGTGGACGTAAAAGATCCCATGGTATTATTTTGAAGAAGAGCAGGGGAGTTATCCCCAGTGTCCTGGCCAATATTTATTCCTCAATGAACATAACAAAAACAGATTATCTGGTCGTTATCACATTGCTGTTTGTGGGTGCTTGTTGTGCGCAAATTGGCTGCCGAGTTTCCCACATTACAACCGTGTCTACACGCCAAATGTATTTCATTGGCTGTAAAGCGCTTTGAGATGACCGGTAGTCGTTAAAGGCGCTATATAAATGCAAGTCTTTCTTAGACAATCTCAAACAAACTAAGCATTAACCTTTAAAATGGTGTGTTGTATGTCTAATTGCCTGAATACAGGTCTCTTAATATTTTTAATCGAGCAGCTGAGCATGCAGTTTGCTTGGCCCATCTCTTCCATCATAGTATTCCAGTATCATCACAGCTGTCTTTTTAAGGGGAAATTCAGCTATATGAGAAATAACTTCTGTTATTGTAACTTAAAGCAGTCAATTTGATAGACAGCCATTCTGCTTAATTCTTTAATTCCTTGACTCAAGAATTTAATTCTCTCTGACTTTATATAGATATATTTTAATCAAAAGATTACAACTTTTTCAGTTGATTTAATGTTCTGGGAACCCAAGGGACTGAAATTGCCCTTTGCCCGAAACAGGGTGCACCTACCACTTTTTTGGGTGCATTACCGCCCCAATGGAGGGGCGGCTATTAGAGCGAAATTCAGCACTTAGAGCAAAACGAAGGAACGGGGTGGTATTGGTGGTGGGAATGGGCTCTTTGCAGCGGTGTGGGGGCGGACTGACCGATTAGGCTGAGACATTCAGCTGATTCCTATTGACTGATGGTGAGGCAACTGCTCCCTAGCCGCCTTAAAGGGCAATTTTGCAGCTAGGCCCTGAGCATTGAGTTTGTCTTTGGTGCTTCTGATGGAATGGCTAATGCAAGAGCTTTAAGGGGGGCCTGCCGCTTCTCCGATGTTGAAATTGAGATCCTCGTCCAAGCTGTGGAGAGAAGGCAGCGCGTACTGTATCCAGACACAGGAAGACCCCGTCACACCGTCTTTGTGAATGCGTGGAGAAATATAGCTGTGGAGGTGTCGGGGACCTCAGTTCATGACCGCACCGCCACCCAATGCCGCAAAAGGTTGAACGACATAATTCGACTGATGAAAGTGAGTACATGTTCCCCCAACTCTTAACCTTCCATCTCTGAGCCTCTCCTTCACCTCTTATTTCCCACCTTCACTATATAGTCACTGCAGCATCATTTGATTGCTGAGGCATCTATATGTGTGCATACTCGCAATGGAGGGTCCCTTTCATGTGAGAGTTACACCTGCATGTAATGGAGCAAAACTTGCCGATGCCTCATTAAACTGCTGTTCAGCAACTCTTCTTTGCTTTGCAGGCCCAAGGTCTCCCACAACCGTTTGGAGCAACAGAGGACAGGTGGGAACGAGACCGATATCTAGCAGCTCACTGACATCGAGGAGAGGGTGCATCGGCTGGTGGGCCCACATGTTGCCTCCCCTGTGGCTGCCGGCAGTGTGGATTTCGCTGGGGGCAGCATTGGTAAGTGAAGGCCTTCCTTTAATGCTATCTCTCCCTGAAAGTCCAAGTGCCTACCAGTCAATTGGTGGTGATTGTGTGCAAGTTGCTTGCTGGATGGTGCAATGCGCTACCTCACCCTCACGGAACCCTTGTGCCATTTATGATTGCAGATGATACCCAGAGTGTGAGGCAGAGTCAGACCGAGCCCCTTGAGCTGAATGCGAGCCAGAATCCGGACGGGACCCTTGAGCCAAGTGCAGACATTGGCAGCATGTCCGTTGAGGGCGATGAAGAGGGGGTCACTGCTTCCGCCACTTACACACACAAGCTCAGATACTGGGAGTACGCATTCGTTGCAGTTAGAATTAGGAGAGGGGTCTGCACTGGGTAATGCACCGGGGCCTAGCGGGCTGCAGCATGGTGAAGGGCAAAGGGCGAGATTGCATGCGACTTCTGCTACAGAGGACTCGGACGAACCTCTCTGTGGCGGCTTTTGAAACAAGGGTGCAGGCCATGCATTCGCAGATGTTGGGGGCAGTGGCAAGGGTGCCCGAGCGCCTGCCGCAAGTGGTTAGGAGAGTGGAGGAGTCCGCCTCCCGCATTGCGGACAGCTCTAGTGCACATCATTGCGAGTGTGCAGACGATGGTTGACTCCCAGAGTGACCGTGCAGATCCACATGAGGTGATGCGTGTCGTGGACGACGTGGCAGCTGCCATTACAGCACAGGCAGAAGGGAACCAACGTCTCAGCTGTATTGGAGAGGATGGCCGCTGACCTGGAAGCTCAGAATGCTCTCATGCACTCTGGGCAACAGGCCATGGACCGTCTTACTGCTGTCATCTCTGGTAGCATCGAGACAGTGTCTGCTCTTATGCAGTCTCAGCTGGATGCCACATGAGCTCTGAGTGTTGCCATCATGACTCGGTCCACCGGGGACCTTCAAGTGTCATAGAAACATAGAAAATAGGTGCAGGAATAGGCCATTCGGCCCTTCGAGCCTGCACCACCAATCAATAAGATCATGGCTGATCATTCCCTCAGTACCCCTTTCCTGCTTTCTCTCCATACCCCTTAATCCCCTTAGCCTTAAGGGCCATATCTAACTCCCTCTTGAATATATCCATTGAACTGACATCAACAACTCTCTGTGGCAGGTTAACAACTCTCTGAGTGAAGAAGTTTCTCCTCACCTCATTAAATGGCCTACCGCTTATCCTAAGACTATGTCCCCTGGCTCTTGACTTCCCCAACATCGGGAACATTCTTCCTGCATCTAACCTGTCCAGTCCCGTCAGAATCTTATACGTTTCTATGAGATCCCCTCTCATCCTTCTAAACTCCAGTGAATAAAGGCCCAGTTGATCCAGTCTCTCCTCATATGACAGTCCAGCCATCCCTGGAATCAGTCTGGTGAACTTTCGTTGCACTCCCTCAATAGCAAGAACGTTCTTCCTCAAATTAGGAGACCAAAACTGAACACAATATTCCACGTGAGGCCTCACTAAGGCCCTGTACAACTGCAGTAAAACCTCCCTGCTCCTATACTCAAATCCCCTAGCTATGAAGACCAATACACCATTTGCCTTCTTCACCGCCTACTGTACCTGCATGCCAACTTTCAATGACTGATGAACCATGAAACCCAGGTCTCGTTGCACCTCCCCCTTTTCCTAATCTGCCGCCATTCAGATAATATTCTGCCTTCGTGTTTTTTCCCCCAAAATGGATAACCTCACATTTATCCACATTATACTGCATCTACCATGCATTTGCCCACTCACCTAACCTGTCCAAGTCACCCTGCAGCCTCTTAGTGTCCTCCTCACAGCTCACACTGCCACCCAGTTTAGTATCATCTGCAAACTTGGAGATATTACACTCAATTCCTTCATCTAAATCGTTACTGTAAAGAGCTGGGGTCCCAGCACTGAGCCCTGCGACACTCCACTAGTCACTGCCTGCCATTCTGAAAAGGACCCGTTTATCCCGACTCTCTGCTTCCTGTCTGCCAACCAGTTCTCTATCCACGTCAGTACATTATCCCCAATACCATGCGTTTTGATTTTGCACACCAATCTCTTGTGCGGGACCTTGTCAAAAGCCTTTTGAAAGTCCAAATACACCACATCCATTGGTTCTCCCTTGTCCACTCTGCTAGTTACATCCTCAAAAAATTCCAGAAGATTTGCCCAGCATGATTTCCCTTTCATAAATCCATGCTGTCTTGGACCAATCCTGTCACTGCTTTCCAAATGCGCTGCTATTTCATCCTTAATGATTGGTTCCAACATTTTTCTCCCTACTGATGTCACGCTAACCGGTCTATAATTACCCGTTTTCTCTCTCCCTCCCTTTTTAAAAAGTGGTGTTACATTAGCTACCCTCCAGTCCATAGGAATTGACCCAGAGTTGATAGACTGTTGGAAAATGATCACCAATGCATCCACTATTTCTAGGGCCACTTCCTTACGTACTCTGGGATGCAGACGATCAGGCCCTGGGGATTTATCGGCTTTCAATCCCATCAATTTCTCTAACACAATTTCCCGCCTAATAAGGATATCCTTCAGTTCCTACTTCTCACTAGACCCACTGTCCCCTAGTACATTCTGAAGGTTATTTGTGTCTTCCTTCGTGATGACAGAACCGAAGTATTTGTTCAATTGGTCTGCCATTTCTTTGTTCCCTGTTATAAATTCACCTGAATCCGACTGCAAGGGACCTACGTTTGTCTTCACTAATCTTTTTCTATTCACATATTTTAGAAGCTTTTGCAGTCAGTTTTTATGTTCCCTGCAAGCTTCCTCTCGTACTCTATTTTCCCCCTCTTAATTAAACCCTTAGTCCTCCTCTATTGAATTCTAAATTTCTCCCAGTCCTCAGGTTTGTTGCTTTTTCTAGCCAATTTATATGCCTCTTCCTTGGTTTTAACACTATCCTTAATTTCCCTTGTTAGCCATGGTTGAGCCACCTTCCCCGTTTTATTTTTGCTCCAGACAGGGATGTACAATTGCTGAAGTTCATCCATGTGATCTTTAAATGTTTGCCATTGCTTATCCACCGTCAACCCTTTGAGTATCCTTTGCCAGTCTATTCTAGCCACTTCACGCCTCATACCGTCGAAGTTACCTTTCCTTAAGTTCAGGACTCTAGTTTCCGAATTAACTTTGTCACTCTCCATGTTAATAAAGAATTCTACCATATTATGGTCACTCTTCCCCAAGGGGCCTCGCACAACAAGATTGCTAAGTAGTCCCTTCTCATTACACATCACCCAGCTCCACCCCACCGACCTGTGCTCCAGCAGATTGGTGGGGATGATGAGGTGCTGTCCTGGGAGAGTGGCGCTGGCTCATCGAACCAGGATCCTGATGTGGTCTCTCATGATCACAGCATTCCTGAGCGGAGACCTGCCACTCTGCCATTGCTGCACTTACCACAGAGAGGGTGCATTGAAGGCTGAATCTCCCAAGTTAAAAGTAGTTCACTTTTTGGCAGGTTTGATATTTGGCTATTTACCCACTTGGATAGTGAATTGACCTGAGGACTCTTAACAGGAGGAATACTTGTCACCCTGCACCGTTCTTTGTACGTTTTATCCCTTCAGATATTATAGTTGCTGTGCAGTAGCAGTTGATTGTTTGAAATGTAAAATAAATTGTTTCTATGGCAGCAAATTTACACATCCTACTTTGACGGAAGTTAAAAAATGACAAATATTCAATGTGGAAGTTATTGTTTGGGCAGTGTGTGAAATTATTAATAGGTTTGCTTTCTTGTTTTCAGTGTTTGCAGATGTCGCATAATTTTAACCAAAATGAAAAAATTTGCCTGGGAGAACAGGAATTTCAACAGTTTTGTAAATTGTTTATTCGGCATTCAGATGAAATCTACAATGGCTGGGAGTGGAGGCAAAAGGTATGCTGGAGCTTTGTATATTTCAGTTAAACTGGAACTGTTACACTCATAATAAATGGTCAAACCAAGTACTGTGTTTAATGAGCAAGTATGATCTGAGCTCCTTTATTAAGACTCCAGAGTGCAGGTACCTCGTGGGTGGCCTGCTTTTATATATTGTGCCTCCAAGGGATGCTGGGATCCCTTGGAACTCCCAATAGGTGGGCCCTCTGGTGGACAGGTGTGATGCAGGTTAACATCACTCTCCCATGAAGTCAACAGTATATTTATTTACAAGGTGAGACGATCTGGGGCTTTGCGCTCCCTTGTCGATCGTCTCGGTACAAATGTGGGTGGGTTGATCAGTTCTTCACTGAGCTGTTGGGCAGCCGGCCTTGCCGGGCTGCTGGGGATGATGAGTTCGGTTTCGTGGTCAACTATGATGTCAGTTGCAACTTGTGTGTGTGTTGGAAGGTCAAAGTTGGTGGTGTCCTCTTCAGGTTGTTCGTAACTGTTGGTGAACCGCAATTTGATTTGGTCCAACTGGTTTCTGTGCGTTTGTCCGTTGGTCAGTTTGACCTGAAACACCCTACTCCCCTCTTTGGCTGCGACCGTGCCAGCGAACCATTTGGGGCCATGACCATAATTGAGCACAAACACAGGATCATTGATCTCAATATCGCATGACATATTTGCACGGTCATGATACATACTTTGTTGATGCCGCTTGCCCTCCACGTGATCATGGAGATCAGGGTGGACAAGAGAGAGCCTTGTTTAGAGCGCCCTTTTCATGAACAGTTCAGCTGGGGAAATCCCGGTGAGTGAGTGGGGTCTGGTGCGGTAGCTGAGCAATACTCGGGACAACCGGGTCTGCAGCGAGCCTTCAGACACGCGTTTCAAGCTTTGCTTGATGGTCTGAACTGCCCGTTCTGCCTGGCCATTGGATGCGGGCTTGAACGGGGCAGATGTGACATGTTTGATCCCGTTGTGGGTCATGAATTCTTTGAATTCAGCATTGGTGAAGCACAGCCCATTGTCGCTGACTAGGACATCAGGCAAGCCGTACGTGGCAAACATGGCTCTTGGCTTTCAATGGTGGCAGTGGACGTGCTTCCAGACATTGTTGCACATTCAATCCATTTTGAGTAAGCGTCCACGACAACCAAAAACATTTTGCCTAGGAATGGGCCCGCATAGTCCAAATGGATCCTTGACCACGGTTTGGATGGCCAGGACCACAAACTTAGCGGTGCCTCTCTGGGTGCATTGCTCAACTAAGAGCAAGTGTTGCACTGGCACACACGACTCTAAATCTGAGTCGATGCCAGGCCATCACACGTGAGATCTGGCTATGGCTTTCATCATCACGATGCCTGGGTGGGTGCTGTGCATATCGTAAGTAAATGTGTCTCTGCCTTTCATGGGCAAGACCATGCGATTGCCCCACAAGAGACAGTCCATCTGCAGGGACAGCTCATCTTTGCGTCTGTGGAATGGCTTAATCGTTTCCTGCATCTCCACTGGGACACTGGACCAGCTCCCATGGAGGACACAGTTTTTTACCAAGGACAGTAAAGGATCCTGGCTGGTCCAGGTCCTGATCTGGCGGGCCGTAACGGAGGACTTCTCGTTCTCAAATGCCTCCATGACCATGAGCAAGTCCGCTGGTGTGCCATTTCCACCCCGATGGTGGCAATGGTAGCCGACTGAGAGCATCTGCGCAGTTCTCTCTGCCCGGTCTGTGGCGGATTATGTAGTTGTATGCCGACAGCGTGAGCGCCCATCTTTGGATGCGGGCAGAGGTATTGGTATTAATCCCTTTGCTCTCCGAGAATAGCGTTATGAGTGGCTTGTGGTCAGTTTCAAGCTCGAACTTGAGGCCAAATAAGTACTAGTGCATGTTTTTTTTACCCCATAGACGCACGCCAGAGCCTCTTTTTCAACCATGCTGTAGGCCCTTATGGCCTTGGACAAACTCCTGGATGCATATGCAACTGGTTGCAAAATTCCTGATTCATTAGCTTGTTGTAACACACACCCGACCCCGTATGACGATGCATCGCAAGCTAACACCAATCGTTTACATGGGTTATACAGGACAAGTAGTTTGTTAGAACACAAGTTTCTGGCTTTCTTAAAGGCAGCCTCTTGTGAATTCCCCCATACCCAGTCGTCTCCCCTGTGCAGTAGCGCATGTAGGGGTTCAAGCAGGGTGCTTAACCCAGGTAGGAAATTACCGAAGTAGTTAAGGAGCCCCAAGAACGACCGCAGCTCCGTCACGTTTTGTGGTCGCGGTACATTCTTGATGGCCTCCGCCTGGGCTTCGGTGGGTCTGATGCCCTCTGCTGTGATTCTCCTTCCTAAGAATTCGATGTCCTGTGCCAGGAAAACACACTTCGAGCGTTTCTACCTGAGCCCCACCCGATCCAACCGACTTAAGAACCTCCTCCAGATTCTTCAAGTGCCCCAAGGTGTCTCGACCTTTAGCCGATATGTCGTCCTAGAAGACCACTGTGCAAGGAACCGACTTTAGCAGGCTTTCCATGTTCCACTGGAAGATCGCTGTGGCCGACCGAATCCCGAACAGGCACCGGTTGTAGATAAACAGACCTTTGTGTGTGTTGATGCAGGTGAGGCCTTTCGAAGACTCCTCCAGCTCCTGCATCATGTAGGCCGAGGTCAGGTCCAGCTTGGTGAACGTCTTCCCTCCAGCCAGGGTTGCGAATAGGTCGTCTGCCTTGGGTAGCGGGTACTGGTCCTGCAGCGAAAAACGGTTAATAGTTACTTTATAGTCCCCGCAAATTCTAACCGTACCGTCCTCCTTGAGTACCAGAACAATCAGACTGGCCCAGTCGTTGAATTCCACCGGCGTGATGATGCCTTCACGTTGCAGCCTGTCCAGTTCGATTTCCACTTTTTCACGCATCATGTACGGTACCGACCGAGCCTTGCGATGGATGGGTTGCGTACCGGGAACCAAATGGATCTGCACTTTCACCCCCGAGAAGCTCCCGATGCCTGGCTTGAATAACGAAGGGAACTTGCTTAGAACCTGGGTACATGAGGCGTCGTCGACAGACGAAAGCGTTCAGATGTCGTCCCAGTTCCAGTAGATTTTCCCAGCCAGCTTCTGCCAAACAACGTGGGGCTATCCCCTGGCATAATCCACAGCGGGAGTTCGTGTACTGCTCCGTCATAGGAGACTTTGACTTGAGCACTGCCAATTACAGGGATTAGTTACTTGGTGTAAGTCCTTAGTTTGGTGTGAAAGGGGCTGAGCTTGGGCTTGTGTGCCGCCTTCCCTCACAGCCTGTTGAAGGCTGTTTAACTCATTATGGACTGACTTGCCCCCATGCCCAGCTCCATAGACACCGGAATACCGTTCAGTTCAACTTTCAACATTATTGGTGGGCATTTCGTCGTGAACGTGTGTATCCCGTACACCTCTGCCTCCTCAGTACGAGTTTCCAATTCCATCTGATCGACTGTGGATCGATCTTCCTCTGCAACGTGTTGGTTTGCCGCTCGCATGCACATACGTTGGAGGTGTCCCAGTGTTCTGCAGCCATTGCATGCATAGTGCTTAAAGCGGCAATGATGGGGCCGATGATCACCTCCGCAGCGCCAAAAGGGTGTTAACTGCCTCGCATTAACAGATGGTGACGGACTCTGGGTCAATTGGGGTCGGGCCACAGCAGTCGGCGTGTACGTTCTGCCCTGTACATTTCTGCTCAAAACTGACGTTATTTTATGCACAGTACTGGCCGAAACTTCTTTGTTTTGCGAAATCTGCTTGGTGTTGTCGCTGGTGGACATAAATGCTTGGGCTATCATTATGGCATTACTCAGATTCTGAGTTTCTACAGTAAACAGTTTGCGAAGCATTGTCTCATGTCCGATGCCCAGTACTAAAAAGTCTCTGAGCATTTGTTCTAGGAATCCCTCAAACTCACTATCTTGCAAGGCGCCTTAGTTCGCCGACGTAATTCGCCGACGTAGCTCGCCACTTCCTGGCCCTCTGATTGTTGACACGTGTAGAACCGATATCTCGCCATCAAAACACTTTCCTTAGGATTTAGGTGCTCCCGGACCAGCGTACACAATTCTTCATCGGATTTCTCTGTTGGTTTTGCCGGGGTCAGGAGATTCTTCATGAGGCCATAGGTTGTGGCCTCACAGACAGTTAGGAGGATCGCCCTTCGTTTGGTCGCGTTCTTGTCTCCTTCCAACTCGTTGGCCACGAAGTATTGGTCGAGTCTCTCCACGAAGGTCTCCCAATCGTCGTCCTCTGAGAACTTCTCCAGGATGCCGACTGTTCTTTGCATTTTTGCGCAGTTGTTCGTTACCTTGTCACCAATTGTTACACTCATAATAAATGGTCAGACTGAGTACTGTGTGGAATGAGCAAGTGTGACCTTAGCTCCTTTATTAAGGTTTCAGAGTGCAGGTACCTCGTGGGTGGCCTGCTTATTTACTGTGCTCCCAAGGGATGCTGGGACCCCTTGGAACTCAAACAGGTAGGCCCTCTGGTGGACAGGTGTGATGCAGGTTACAAAGGGTTAAATACGTAACAGGAACATTCGTAGAACTTTAAGGAGATCAAATATATTTCACTTATTTCAAATATTTTTCCACTTTGAGTATTTTCACTCTCCACATACCTTGCTCACTTTCCTAAGTAATGTCCCCTTTAAAGAAAAAGCTGATCAAAAAAAATCAATTGCAACTGCCCACTGAAATGCATTTGGATGTGTTTAACTTTGTCATGCTGTTCCCATGATACACAGAAATGTCGGCCTCGGTTTTAACGAGGGTTGGTGACCCCATTCCCGGCCACCCTAATATTTACGGCAGCATTCAGCCCTGGACAAGGCTCCTGCTAAAAGCAGGCAGAGGCCGATTTAATGCTAAGTATGGAAGAACTCCACAAGACTGAGTACTGTGAACTAAAAGTGATGTGACCTTGGTCTCTTTAATACATGATGATGGTGATGTCCTCTTCAGGTGGTTCCTGGTTGTTGGTGAACCGCAGTTTGGTCTGATCCAAATGCTTTCTGCACGTTTGTCCATTCAATAGTTTGACTTTAAACACTCTATTCCCCTCCTTGGCCAAGACAGTGCCAGCGACCCATTTAGGACCATGACCGTAATTAAGGACAAACACAGGATCGTTAACGTCAATGTCACGTGATACAGCTGCGCGATCGTGGTACATGTTTTGCCGGTGATGCCGGGTTTCCACATGATCATTTAGATTCGGGTGGACTAGGGAGAGCCTGGTTTTGAGTGCTCTCCATTAACAATTCTGCAGGGGGAACCCCAGTGAGCGAGTGGGGTCGCATCCGGTAGCTGAGTAGAACCCGAGATAAGCGGGTCTACAAGGAGCCTTCCGTCACGCGTTTCAAGCTCTGCTTGATAGTTTGGACTGTCGGTTCCGCTTGACCGTTGGATGCGGGCTTAAATGGGGCAGACCTGACGTACTTGATGCCATTGCGGGTCATAAACTCATTGAATTCTGAGCAGGTGAAACGTGGTCCATTGTCACTGACAAGGACGTCGGACAAGCTATGGAGGGCAAACATAGCCTGGAGGCTTTCAATGGTGGCCGTGGATGTGCTGGATGACATGATTACGCATTCAATCCACTACAACTAAAAACATCTTTCTGAGAAAGGGGCCAGCAAAATCTACGTGGATCCTGGACCATGGTTTGGAGGGCCATGACCACAGACTCAATGGAGGCTCCCTTGGTGCATTGCTCAGTTGTGAGCACGTGTTGTACTGGTATACACATGACTCCAAGTCCGAATCAATACCAGGCCACCAAACGTGCGACCTGGCTGTAGCCTTCATCATGACTATGCCTGGGTGGGTATTGTGTAGGTCGCGTATAAATGTTTCCCTGCCTTTTTTTTGCAAAATCACACGATTACCCCAGAAGAGACAATCCGACTGGATGGACATTTCATCTTTGCGTCGGTGAAACATCTTAATTTCATCTTGCATTTCCCTGGGAACGGCCGACCAGCTCCCATTGAAGACGCAACTTTTTATAAGTGATAGCACAGGACCCTGGCTGGTCCAGGTCCTGATCTGGTGAGCAGTGACGGGTGACTCCTCGCTCTCAAAAGTATCCATGACCAGAAGCAAGTCTGCGGGCTGCGCCATTTCACCCCGATAGTGGGCAATGGTAGCTAACTGAGGGCATCAGCGCAGTTCTCTGTGCCTGGTCTGTGGCGGATAACACAGTCATAGGCGGACAATGTTAGTGCCCATCTTTGGATGTGGAACGAAGCATTGGTGTTTATATCTTTGCTTTCTGAAAACAGCGAAATGAGTGGTTTCTGGTCGGTTTCAAGCTCAAACCGAAGTCCAAATAGGTATTGGTGCATTTTCTTAACCCGATGTACACATGCTAACGTCTCTTTCTCGACCATGCTGTTGGCGCTTTCAGCCTTAGACAGACTTTTAGACGCGTATGCAACCGGTTGAAGTTTGTCCAATACATTGGTTTGCTGTAACACACAGCCGACCCCATACAAAGATGCATCACAAGCTAGCACTAATCGTTTATACGGGTCATACAGTACAAGTAACTTATTAGAACAAAGTAGGTTTCTGGCCTTCTCAAAGGCTGTCTCTTGAGATTTACCCCAAACCCAGTCGTCACTCTTACGTAGCAACGTGTGCAACGGTTCCAGCAAAGTGCTTAACCCGGGTAGAAAGTTACCAAAATAGTTGAGGAGTTCCAGGAACGAACGCAGCTCCGTCACATTCTGTGGTCTGGGGTGCATTCTTGATGGCCTCTGTCTTTGAGTCTATGGGTCTGATGTCTGATGCCGTCTGCCGCAATCGTTCGCCCCAAAAATTCGACCTCTGGCGCCAGGAAAACACACGGCGTGTTTCAGCCTGAGTCCCACTCTGTCCAGTCGACTTAGATTCTCCTCAAGGTTGTGCAGGTGTTCGGTGGTGTCACAACCGGTGATCAGGATGTCATCTTGAAACACAATGGTGCACTGAACCGATTTCAGCAGACTCTCCATGTTCCTCTGGAAGATGGCAGCAGCCGAGCGAATCCCAAAAGGGCACCAGTAGTATATAAACAGTCCTTTGTGCGTGTTGATGCACATCAATCTTTCCGAAGATTCAGCCAGCTCCTGTGTCATGTAGGCGGAGGTTAGGTCCAACTTGGTTAACGACATCCCCCCGCTAACGTTGCGAACAGGTCATCCGCCTTGGGTAGTGGGTACTGGTTTTGTAACGAGACTCGGTTGATCGTTACCTTGTAGTCTCCGTAGATTCTGACTGTGCCATCGCTTTTCAACACCGGAACAATCGGACTGGCCCACTCGTTGAACTCGACTCGCGATATGATTCTCTCTCGTTGAAGTCTGTCCAGTTTGATCTCGACTTTCTCCCTCATCATATATGGAACCGTTCGAGCCTTGTGATGAATGGGCTTTGCATCGGGGACTAGATGGATCTGCACCTTGGCGCCTGTGAAGTTGCCGATGCCTGGTTCAAATCGCGACGGAAACCTGCTCAGCACTTCGGCACACGAGGCATCATCCACTGAAGATAGTGCTTTGATGTCGTCCCAGTTCCATCAAATCTTTCCCAGCCAGCTCTGCCAAATAGCGTTGGGCCATTGCCTGGTATAATCCACAGTGATAAATCATGCACAGCTGCATCGTACGATACCTTAACTGCCGCACTGCCAATGACTGGTATGAGCCCTTTGATGTAGGTGCGCAGCTTTGTCTGAATCGGGCTCAATTTGGGCCTTTGTGCCTTGTTGCCCCACAGTTTCTTAAAAGCCTTCTGGCTCATAATTGACTGATCTCGCCCCGTGTCCAACTCCATTGATACCGGAATACCGTTCAATTTGACTTTCAGCATGATAGGAGGGCTCTTGGTGGTGAAGATGTGTACCCCATACATTTCTTCCTCGGGCTGAGTTGCCTCTCTTGTTTGTTCTGCATGATCCACGCCGGATCGATCATCCTCTGCCACGTGGTGAGTCGCAGCACCCTTACACATTCGCTGGAGGTGCCCCATTGCTTTGCAGCCTTTGCACATGTAGTGCTTGAATCGACATTGATGGGCTCGATGATTACCCCCGCAGCGCCAACATGGTGCTAATGGATTTGCATTCACGCCCGATGGCATCCTAGGTCTTGCAGCTGCAGACGTGTAGGCCCTGTCATATGCAGTTTTGCCTGCTAACGACGTTATTTTATGCACAGTACGTCCGGTGAGCTTCGATGCTGGGAAGATATCTGTCTGGTATTATCGCTCGTGGATAGAAATGCCTGGGCTATTGTGATGACCTTGCTCAGGTCTTGGGATTCGGTGGACAGCAGCTTGTGGCCGATGCCAAGCACAAAAAAGTCTTGCAGCATTTCCCCCAAAAATCCAGCAAATTCGTAAGTTCCCGCAAGGCGTCTCAGGTCGGCGACATAACTCGCCATGAGAGGGCTGTAGCTTTTACATAGAAACATAGAAAATAGGTGCAGGAGTAGGACATTCGGCCCTTCGAGCCTGCACCACCATTCAATAAGATCATGGCTGATCGTTCACCTCAGTACCCCTTTCCTGCTTTCTTGCCATACCCCTTGATCCCTTTAGCCGTAAGGGCCGTATCTAACTCCCTCTTGAATATATCCAACGAACTGGCATCAACAACTCTCTGCGGTAGATAATTCCATAGGTTAACAACTCTCTGATTGAAGAAGTTTTTCCTCATCTCAGTCGTAAATGGCTTCCCCCTTATCTTTAGAGTATGACCCCTGGTTCTGGACTTCCCCCACATCGGGAACATTCTTTCTGCATCTAATGTGTCCAGTTCCGTCAAAATTTTATATGTTTCTATGAGATCGTCTCTCATCCTTCTAAACTCCAGTGAATACAGGTCCAGTCGATCCAGTCTCTCCTCATATGTCAGTCCTGCCAACCCGGGAATCAGTCTGGTGAACCTTCGCTGTACTCTCTCAATAGCAAGAACGTCCTTCCTTAAATTAGGAGACCAAAACTGAACACAATATTCCAGGTGAGGCCTCACCAAGGCCCTGTACAACTGCAGTAAGATCTCCCTGCTACTGTACTCAAATCCCCTAGCTATGAAGGCCAACAGACCATTTGCCTTCTTCACCACCGGCTGTACCTGCATGCCAACTTTCAATGACTGATGTACCATGACACCTAGGTCTCGTTGCACCTCCCCTTTTCCTAATCTTCCGCCATTCAGATAATAATCTGCCTTCGTGTTTTTGCCACCAAAGTGGATAACCTCATATTTATCCACATTATACTGCATCTGCCATGCATTTACCCACTCACCTAACCTGTCCAAGTCAACCTGCAGCCTCTTAGCATCCTCCTCACAGCTCACACCGCCACCCAGTTTAGTGTCATCTGCAAACTTGGAGATATTACACTCAATTCCTTCATCCAAATCATTGATGTATATTGTAAATAGCTGGGGTCCCAGCACTGAGCCCTGCGGAACCCCACTAGTCACTGCCTGCCATTCTGAAAAAGATCCGTTAATCCCGACTCTCTGCTTTCTGTCTGCCAACCAATTCTCTATCCACGTCAGTACATTACCTCCAGTACCATGTGCTTTGATTTTGCACACTAATCTCTTATGTGGGACCTTGTCAAAAGCCTTTCGAAAATCCAAATAGATAACATCCTTGTTCACTCTACTAGTTACATCCTCAAACAATTCTAGAAGGCTTGTCAAGCATGATTTCCCTTTCATAAATCCATGCTGACTTGGATCGAACCTGTCACTGCTTTCCAAATACGCTGCTATAACATCTTTAATAATTGATTCCAACATTTTCCCCACTACCGATGTCAGGCTAACCAGTCTATAATTCCCTGTTTTCTCTCTTCCCTCCTTTTTTAAAAAGTGGTGTTACATTAGCTACCCTCCAATCCATAGGAACTGATCCAGCATCGATAGACTGTTGGAAAATGATTACCAATGCATCCACTATTTCTAGGGCCACCTCCTTAAGTACTCTGGGATGCAGACAATCAGGCCCTGGGGATTTATCGGCCTTCAATCCCATCAATTTCCCTAACACAATTTCCTGACTAATAAGGATTTCCTTCAGTTCCTCCTTCTCGCTAGACCCTCGGTCCCCTAGTATTTCCGGAAGGTTATTTGTGCCTTCCTTAGTGAAGACAGAACCAAAGTATTTGTTCAATTGGTGTGCCATTTCTTTGTTCCTCATTATAAATTCACCTGAATCTGACTGCAAAGAATCTACGTTTGACTTCACTAATCTTTTTCTCTTCACATATCTATAGAAGCCTTTGCAGTCAGTTTTTATGTTCCCTGCAAGCTTCCTCTCATAATCTATTTTCCCCCTCCTAATTAAACGCTATGTCCTCCTCTGCTGGATTCTAAATTTCTCCCAGTCCTCAGGTTTGCTGCTTTTTCTGGCCAATTTATATGCCTCTTCCTTGGATTTAACATAATCCTTAATTTCCCTTGATAGCCACGGTTGAGCCACCTTCCCTGTTTTATTTTTACTCCAGACAGGGATGTGCAATTGCTGAAGTTCATCCATGTGATCTTTAAATGTTTGCCATTGCCTATCCACCGTCAACCCTTTAAGTATCATTCGCCAGTCTATTCTAGCCAATTCACATCTCATACCAAAGAAGTTACCTAGTCTCTGAATTAACTGTGTCACTCTCCATCTTAATAAAGAATTCTACCATATTAAGGTCACTGTTCCCCAAGGGGCCTCGCACAACAAGACTGCTAATTAGTCCTTTCTCATTACACACCACCCAGTCTAGGAAGGCCAGCTCTCTAGTTGGTTCCTCGACACATTGGTCTAGAAAACCATCCCTAATACACTCCAGGAAATCCTCCTCTACCGTATTGCTACCAGTTTGGTTAGCCCAATCTGTATGTAGATTAAAGTCGCCCATGATAACTGCTGTAGCTTTATTGCACACATCCCTTATTTCTTGTTTGATGCTGTCCCCAACCTCACTACTACTGTTTGGTGGTCTATACACAACTCCTACTAGTGTTTTCTACCCTTTGGTATTCCGCAGCTCCACCCATACAGATTCCCACATCATCCAAGCTAATGTCCTTCCTTATTCTTGCGTTAATTTCCTCTTTAACCAGCAATGCTACACCACCTCATGGCAGTCACTGCCCAATATCCAGGGAGCATCCATGATGCTTTCATCTTGCGTGAGAGCAGTGTCTCACGCATGTTCAGCGTCAGCCATAAGGTCAGAGCTCGATGCTTGGGGACAAAGGTTATGGCCTCGCCACCTGGCTCATGACCTCCCCTCCGGAATCCTCAGACAGAAGCCGAACATTGCTATAATGAGAGCCATGCAGCCACACGCTACATCGTTGAACAGACAATTGGAGTGCTCAGGCAGTGCTTCCGATGCCTGGACCACTCTGGAGGCTGCTGAAGCAGAGCTTGTGCCTGTATTGCGCCTTATTCCGCAAGGGTTCGTGCCACACTCTCCGGGACTCCAGTGTCACTGCTGGAGACCACCAGCCTCGTGTGGGCATTGATGGCCTCGCAGGTTCCACGGCTCACACTGACAATCTGCGATCCTACCTCCGTAATGGTCGCAGTGAGACTCTCAATGCTCGTGGGAATCCTACCTAAGACATCAAGGAGCTGACGGCTGGCCTGGATGCTCTCCCTGGACATTCCCACCATGTCCAGTTCCACGTCTGCCTGTCTGTCAGCAGACCGACTTTGCCGACTCACTCTCCGGAGCAATTGCATATGGAATTCGACCCCAGCATGCGTTGCTGCAGGCCACTAGTCCCAGGAGCCACGGAGTCGTCAAACCCCGAGAACGTCACGTGGTCAGCAGAGGGGCTGAGTGCCAGGGGTGGATTGACGCTGCGCCGGTGTCTGCTCATCGGTATCCTCCTCTTCCTCCTTCTCCACACGATGGCCTGACGTGGACTGTTCCCTTGAGGGATGCTGCAACTGTGACTGGTCATCTGGAAGTAGAAAGCAACAGACGAGTGGTTAGCAGCAGTGGAGGGGGCAGGGGGGGAAGGTCGCATAGCACAGGCTCATTTGAAGGACCGCTGCTACTCCATTATATCCAGTCCAGAGACACTGCATCATATTGTCCCAACCCTAGTCCAGAGACACAACAGATTGCCTCAACCCATCTCAACGAGTGTGCATGACAATTGTCCCAACCCTAGTCCAGAGACACGGCATGTCATTGCCCCAACCCAGCCCTCTTTTTCCGAGCAGGGGTCAGCGCCCCCAGTGGCAGCTGCCTGACCTGTGACGCCGATGATGCATGCCACTCTGTCCTCGATGTCGGTGAGTGTCCGGGTCTGAGGCGGTCTGCCACCTGTCCGCACAAGCTCGCACCGATTGTGAGACTTCTTGGCCTGCAAAGATGAAAATGGGAATGGTTACAAGAGAGTCCATCTGCTCTTGTGGCACAGATAGCCACCAAAGCACTTGTACCATATGTAATACAGTCCTCTGTTTAATGGCCTTGGAAGTTGCACTTGGTTCATCAGGAGGACATCAAAGTGCGAAGCCATCTTATGAGCTCAGAAAGCAATCTTAATAATGTGTAAAGATCCTTCATGGCAAATAGGGTGCCAAACTAAGCCAACCAATGTGTCATGCATTTTAGGAGGCAATCCACAGAGTGCTGAGAGGCACCAACAGCTCAATTGAAGTAATGAAGGAGTGCATGAATTAACGACCCTTGAAAGATCATTAAACTTCTTTCGGCACTGTGTACCAGTCCTGATCACAGTTTCTGAGGCAGAGACCTCCTCAGCGATTTCCCTCCAGATCCTTTTAAAAATGGATGGCAGTGGTCTAGATCCACTCCTACAATGCAACTCCTGCCATCTTCTTTCAACAGCCCCCGCTTGAGCTTCATTAACCTCGTGGCTGAATCACCTGGCACGCTGTCTCGAATCGTTGTCCTCCAACATCAAAATCCAAATGTAAAATGGCTGATTCAGCCCCAGCTGTACTGCGCATGCACACGGCCGCGCCCTACATTAGCGTTTGCGAGTGGACAGCAGACCAGAAGCGCGGGAAGAAAAAAAAAATTGCGCATGCATGGAATGGCCGATTTTTTTTTTTTAGCGGCGGACTTTTTGGCTCCAGCTCACATTGTGTGGTGCGACGCCGGAGTTAACGCTAACGTCCTCGTGAACTTTTATTTGGCAAAAGTTGCTCGCTCAGGCAGTAACATTGACCCGGCACTAAATTATCGGCTCTGCTGTGAATTGTGCCCGGAAATGGGTGAAATCGCAAAAAGCCGAAAATCAAGCCCATTAACTTAGTATACCTTCCTTTTACCACATCCCACCAAACGTATTTGTGTTTGGAAAACTGGAATCAATCAAGTTGTAATGTGTGAAACTCGTATATTTGCATAAGAATGAACTATCTGCACATGAATGCACTGTTAACTGTATATTCTCACCAGATCATGTTATTCATTGCTTACTGTGAGTTACAATTACATGATAATCTTGGAATTCTTGGTAGTTAATTTTTTGTTTCGTCAATAATTACAGCTTCCTCATCTTGGGCTCAATTTTCCCCAGTATTTGCTTCATTTTTTTTGGAGTAGGCTGCTATTTCTGGTCTAATGTAAAAATCCGCAGTTTCCCCAATCAATTTGCACCAACTGACTCAGTTACGTTTTTTTTCGTTAAGTTTTTTTTTTGCTCAAAAGGGGGCATTAGCAGCCACCTACGCCAGTTCTGGCCTTTTAGGCAACTTTGGCCAGCTGATAGGGCCCAAGTTTCCGCCCCCTATAAAAACGGTGTACCTCCATAAGGTGCGCCGACTTTCTAGAAAAGAAATGGCGCCGAAAACTTACCTTGTAATTCTCCGAGTTCCTCAGGACGTCTTCGGGCTCGGCACAGCGCAGCACAAGGGGTGGGGGGTTTCAGCGCCAGGACCTCTGCACATGCGCGCTAGAGTGTGTGTGCATGTGCAGTAGCTCCTCGCAGCCCGACGCTCTGCAGGTCAGACAAACTCAAACTTCATAAACTCAGTGGTGAAATTGGAGAGAGAAAAAAATAAATTGGCAAAATGAGTGGGGAAGAAATGCAATCTGGCATTGCGGACTGAAAGGTACTAAATAAGGAAAGCTTGCGAGGAAGATGTTCAGACTATATAAAGACAGTTGCTGGTTTCTGGGGCAGTGGGGAAGCAGTACGGAGGTATAGAAAATGATGCAAATATATCGGCTAGTGGGGTTTTTGCTCTTGTTGGCAACGGTAGCGGGAAGGCACTGCTGGAGGCCATGTCAATGATGATGGCTTCCCCGGCAGCTGGGAATGATGCAGTTGGGGAAAGGGGAAAAAAGGGAATCAATTAAATTAGGGCTTCTCCAGCAGTGGGATTAATTCGCAGCTTCTGGACTTCTCAGACAGGGGTTATTAAATTGTTGTCTCTGGAGTAGTAAGCTTCTTGGGCAGTAGAAAATGGGATGGACCAGCATGAAAATAAGTAAATCAGTGGAAAACACGTTGGTGGACGAATGAAACACATAGATTTGGAAAAGCAATGTAATAGCAGGTAGAAAAGAAAGAGCTGGTAATTAATCATTTATCTTAAAATACATAGGTGAGTTACAATAATCGATTGACTTGGCACCTATAGGTGGTGTGAGAAAGTTACGTAACGGCTAATTTGTGTATAACTGTGGTACTGTAATGTTATTTGACTGTATTACTGCCATATGGTTCTGTGACCTCAGCAAATTAACATCAAGGAACAGGGCAGATATGCCTTTCATCAAACCTGAAAAACTGAAACGTTTTTTAAAAACAAAGTACCGAATCAGTGAAACTTAACCTCCTCCCCCACACCCCCCCCCCCCACGTTCAGCCTCCATTCAGCCCCCTCCCCCCACGTTCAGCCTCCTGTTCAGCTTTCCCCCCCTCCCTCCCGTTCAACCCCTCCCCCCTCCACCCCCTTCCTCCTCCTCCCCCTCTCCCCCTACCCCTCACTGCCAGAAACTCAGAGAGACACTGACAGAGACAGAGAGAGAGAGACACTGACAAGAGGCAGAGAGAGAGAGACACTGACAAGAGGCAGAGAGAGAGATGCTGGGGGAGGAGGGGGGGGCCCGTCCCAGCATGCTGTTGGAGGGCTACCGGTGCTACAGTAAGTGAGTAGAAATGTAATTTTTTATTTATTGATTTTTTTTTAATTACTTTTATTTTTTATTTTTTTGATTGATTTATTGGTTGATTTATTGATTTATTTATCATTTATTATTGATAATGGCTCTTTATTTGTAAAAGTGACATGTTTAATGCTTATAAACTTCCCTTCACCCCCATCTCTCGTTCCCTACGCCTGATTTATAAGTGTAGGCAAGGTTTTTCTGAGCGTACAAAAATCTACACTTACTCCATTCTAAGTTAGTTTGGAGTAAGTTTTCGCTGCCTAAAATTGCAAAACAGGCATAAGTGGCTGGTAATGCCCCCTTTTGAAAAAAAAATTGTTCTAAAACGAAACTATTCTAACTCACTAGAATTGGAGCAAACTAAATGCTGAGAATTGCAATTTCTAAGATACTCCATTCTAAACTGGTTGCTCCAAAAAAATAGGAGCAACTCGAGCCGAAACTTGAGCCCACTGTAACTCCATTTCTACTTAGGCCAGCGTATGTGGCCTCTCAAGAAAACCCTTGCGGAGAGTTAATGAAATCGGTTCAGGTAAGTACATCGGAGGCTATTCAGCCTGGGATCGGGGCAGGAAACGAAGAGGACCTGGACCGGCAAGCACTCGGGACCGGAGAGGCTCGGGGGGCGGGGTAGCGAGCGAGTAAGCTGGCCGGCATCGGGCGGGGACCACACAGCGAGCGGCGGAGAGGCTCGGGGGAGGGGGTACTCACCGCAGCGGATCAGGAAGGCAACTCACTCGGAGTTTTGACATTAGCACTGCCTCCAATGTTTGAATGTCCCCCTTGTTTCTTGGTGATTCTGACCAGAACACTTCCTCCTCTGAGTTGTATTATACGGTTTTGGCTCTGCAGTTCGGAGCGCTACTGCGTATGCGCGGCCATTTCAGAGACGTCAGGAACATCACTTTTTTCCACCGCGCATGTGCAGAAGTCCCGGCACCGTTTTTCAACGCAGACCGCAGGCTCCACCTGCCGAGGCGACTGGCCACGCTGCGCGACTGCAGAGTAAAGGCCAAACAGCGGGGAAACTTTGAAGATTTTTTCCTGGCGCATCTACTGACGTAATGAAGCGGCGCAAACTCGGGCAAGTACGCCAGAAATCGGGCTCGGTGAAAATTGAGCCCCTTAAGTTACGAGTGAAATTTAAATTTAAAAAAATGCTATGCTATTTGACTTTTAATTTTCTTGTGCACTGTACCAATCAGTGTAACGTCTGGTGACAAATGTGGTAATTGGCCAATTTCAGTAGACGGAAACTTGATTTTCTTATTCAGATGAAATTACAAGACTAAGTTGGAGTTAGGAACTAGATATTGGATGTTTGGATGTATGTTCTGCATATTAAGTCTATCTGACTCTTAATTCAAAATCACTTAATTCAAATTATGATTCTTTTTTAACGCACTGAATTCTCATTTTGCTGTGCTATTTATATTGTTTAATTGAAATTGTCGGGTAATTCAAATTTTGAGTGCAACAAACATTGAATTTATCAGAACTGAGCCTCGAGATCCTTTTTAGATATTTGCAGTACACTAAATAACATGGCCATTGATCTATTGCAAAATAAATGCATTTGCTGCAGTAAAATGTACTTGATTAAAATTCTACACTAGTTATTAATCTTTACAGGAGCTCGATGAGGGGTACATGGTAAAAGTACACTTGAGATGTAAAACTTCCAAAAACAACATGGTTGTGGGGGATCATTGCCTTCAATGTCCTGAAGCAGAGTCTCTTTCTGAGGAAGAGGTGAGTACAACTGATAAACTAAACACTTCTAGTAAATGGTTTTCGATTGTGTTGTAATTGCATTGTATGCACCAAAATACCTTTTCTTGTATTGTCAAGTTTATAAATGAATACATCATGAACTCACTTGGGACAAACATATTTAGCAACATTTTTGATGAAAAGTTAAGGCTAACAATGTGTTAATGCAATTTTTAATGTTATGAAGAGTTGCTCCACCAATTCAGAAGAAATGACCTTGCACAATGCAGGAAAAATAATGACCATTTCCTCCCTGATGCTCAGAAAAGATTCTGCCATACAAACTCAAGTGTTCCAGAAATATGATTAAATTATTAACACTTCAAGTACCATGCAGAATACCCGAAAATAATAATAACTGGAAATTTTTAATGAATATGTGTGTATTCATTTGAAAAAGATAATTCCATGTAATTTTAAGAAAAGTAATTTTACTGACAATTGGCTGTCCTTTTAAGCAAGGTGCTGCCATTGCTACATGTCTGAAGCTGTGTTATGTCTTCACTTAGCCTTGGGTCTCAGTGCTCCTATTGTTTTCAATGGAGTTAAACGGGTGAGGACTTGGTGCTGAAACTGGTTAAGTGAATTACGTGTATGTTTTCAGCAGTTTGAATTACTCACTTAACTTGCTTAAAGATTAGACTATGTCCTTTGATCAAAAGACCAAGTGGATTTGTTTCTTTGATTTAATTAACAGCATGGTTCCTTTGATAGGAAAGAACCTATTTGTTTCATTGGATAGATTTTTGCATGTGATAACTGTTGTGAAAATCTTTCCATCTTCTGAGATTTGAACATTTGTATTATCTGTTGTCATTATCAGTTGTGTGTGCATACATATGTAAAGATTTATAAAAACACATGTCTACACTTACTGTCCATCATCATCATCGTAGGCAGTCCCTCGGAATCGAGGAAGACTTGCTTCCACTCTAAAAATGAGTCCTTGGGTGACTGAACAGTCCAATACGAGAGCCACAGTCCCTGTCACAGGTGGGACAGATAGTATTTGAGGGAAAGGGTGGGTGGGACAGGTTTGCCGCACGTTCTTTCCGTTGCCTGCGCTTGATTTCTGCATGCTCTCAGCGATGAGACTCGAGGTGCTCAGCACCCTCCCGGATGTACCTCCTCCATTTAGGGCGGTCTTTGGCCAGGGACTCCCAGGTGTCAGTGGGGATGTTACACTTTATCAGGGAGGCTTTGAGGGTGTCCTTGTAACATTTCCTCTGCCCACCTTTGGCTCGTTTGCCGTGAAGGAGTTCCGAGTAGAGCGCTTACTTTGGGAGTCTTGTGTCTGGCAAGCGAACAATGTGGCCTGCCCAGCGGAGCTGATCAAATGTGGTCAGTGCTTCAATGCTGGGGACATTGGCCTGGTCGAGGACGCTAACGTTGGTGCGTCTGCCTCCCAGGGGATTTGCAAGATCTTGCGTCGACATCCTCAACCATCTTCTCCCTGTGGCTGAGGAGCTCCTCCTGGAATCGCAGTGCGGATTTTGTCCCCTACAGGGCCCAACGGACATGATTTTTACAGCGCAACAGCTGCAAGAAAAATGCAGGAAACTGCACCAGCCCTTGTACATGGCCGCCTTCGACCTTACAAAGGCCTTTGACACTGTCAACCGCGAGCGTCCTCCTTCGTTTTAGATGCCCCCAAAAGTTCGTCACCATCCTCCGCCTGCTCCACGACGACATGCAGACCGTGATCCTTACCAATGGATTCATCATAGATCCAATCCACGTCCGGACCGGGGTCAAACAGGGCTGCGTCATCGCCCCAACCCTCTTCTCAATCTTCCTCGCTGCTATGCTCCACCTCATAATTAACAAGCTCCCCGCTGAAGTGGAACTAAACTACAGAACCAGTGGGAACCTGTTCAACCTTCGTCATCTCGAGGCCAGGTCCAAGACCACCCCAACCTCTATCGTCGAACTACAGTACGCGGACGACGCCTACATCTGCGTACATACAGAGGCTGAACTCTCAAGTCATAGTCAGTGTATTCACTGAGGCGTACAAAAGCATGGGCCTTACACTGTCCATCAAACTTCAGATGTCTGTCACACTGAGATGTCACATGCTATCTAATGCAAATTTGTGTGTCATTCTTTAAAAGAAAAGTAGTATAAACAAATAAACTTAGTAATTTACCATGCTCTGAATAGCCGAGGAACAGAAAATACCAGAGCCACAGTTTTTGCAGGACTTTTCCAAAATCAAAATGTCATGGTCCTTATCTCCAGCGTGAAGAACAATTAACCTTTCAGTGAACTAACCCAGTGTTTATTTATTGGACTTTATAGCCTTTATAGCTCCAGATGAGCTTCCGACCACATATCTGCTGCTGAAACCCTCATCTATACCTTTGTTACCTCTGAGCTTTACTATTCCAATGCACTCTTGGCTGGTAACCCATCATCCACCCCACATAAATTTGGGCTCATCCAAAACTTGGCTGCCCGTGTCCTAACTCGCACCAAGTCCCGCACCCATCACCCCTGTGCTCGCTGACCTACATTGGCTCCCGATAAAGCAATGCCTCGATTTCAAAATTCTCATCCTTGTTTTCATATCTTTCCATGGCCTTGCCCCTCTTTATATTTGTAATATTCTCCAGCCATACAACCCTCTGAGATCTGTGTGCTGTTCCAATTCTGGCCTCTTGGGCTTTCTCAATTTTAATTGCTCCACCATTGGCGGCCGTGTCTTCAGCTGTCAAGGCCCTAAGTTCTGCAATTCCTTCCCTAAACCTCTCTGCTGCTCTACACCTCTCTCCTCTCCTCCTTCAAGATGCTTCTTAAAACCTATGTCTTTGACCATCTGTCCTAATATCTCCTTATGTGATTTGGTGCCAAATTTTGTTTGATAATGCTCCTGTGAAGTGCCTTAGGATATTTTACTACTTTAAAGGTGCTCTATAAATGCAAGTTGTTGTTATAAAAGGGCATGTACATAGATTTTAGCAGCAGAATAATACAATGTGCTTTACATTGTATAATGTTCCTGTCTTTAAACAGCATTTTATGCATGAAAGATTAATTTTCAATATTATATAAGCGAACTCTGTGTAATACACATTTCCTGTGTTCTACATTATTTTTTAAATAAAAGAACAAAGGCAGGGTTGTGACCTGAAGTCTTCAGAGTAGCTAAACCCTGACTTCACCCAGGATTTACTTAGCAGCATTTAGATGTTGTGGCCTTAAGGGACATAAATGTACCTTAGCAACAGGATAATACGTTCTCCATTTCCTCCAACTTACTGTGAGCAACATCACAGGAGATCTTCTAGTTCTATATAATAAATGGTGCATTTGCATGTATTTCTTGTCTGTCATGTTGCACTTCCTATGTTACACATTTGTTGTACTTGATTTATAGGCAAATTTCTTGCGGCTAATTGGCTCCTATACAAATCTCTTCCAACATCTTAAAAAATATATAATAAAGGCAGTCACTTGGAATCTACAGAGAAACTCTTCCAGCAACAGAAAATACCTTATTTATTAATACGGGACTCAGAATATCTGTACATGTAAGTTGAACATTACCTTAACAATCATACTTAATTTTTTTTTAAAAGCCAGCATTTCATTCTGGGCTCTGACTTGTAGCTGAAAGACCGCCCTTGCAGTTTTGTCAGTAAACAAGTAAACTCTGATCTAAGCGTCTGTTTATTTAATAAATCAATTAGATCTTTTGGCCTTTAAGGACACAGATCCACCTTTGTAGCACAATAATACATTGTGCAGTACATGGTATAGCACTTCTGGCTTTATAAAAGCAGTATGTAATTTGACTTGCTGTGAGTAATGCTATGAGATCCCTTGGTGTGTGTGAGATGTCTGAAATATATATAATATACATCGGATATATGACACAGAAACAGGCCATTCAGCCGAACCAACCCATGCCGGCGTTTCTGCTCTGCTTGAGTCTTCTCCCATCTTTCCTTATCTAAATCTATCTATCCTCTATCCCTTCTCCCTCATATCCTCATCTAGTCTTAAATATGGAAACCAAAACTATGCAATATTCCAGATGTGGCCTCACCAATACCCTGTATAACTGTAGCAAGACTTCCCTGCTTTTATACTCCATCCCTTTACAATAAAGGCCAAGATTCCATTGGCCTTCCTGATCACTTGCTGTACCTGCATACTAACCTTTTGTGTTTCATGCATCAGGTCATGCAATTTTTTCTCCATTTAAATAATAACTTGCTCTTCGATTTTTTTTTCTGCCAAAGTGCATGACCTCACACTTTCCAACATTATACTTAATCTGCCAAATTTTTGCCCACTCACTTAGCCTGTCTATGTCCTTTTGCAGGTTTTTTGTGTCCTCCTCACGCATTGCTTTTCCTCCCATCTTTGTATCGTCAGAAAACTTGGCTACTTTACACTCAGTCCCTTCTTCCAAGTCATTAATATAGATTGTAAATAGTTGGGGTCCCAGCACTGATCCCTGCAGCACCCCATTAGTTACTGATTGCCAACCCGAGAATGAACCATTTATCCCGACTCTCTGTTTTCTATTAGTTAGTTAATCCTCTATCCATGCTAATATATTAACCCCAACTGCGTGAACTTTTATCTTGTGCAGTAACCTTTTATGTGGCACCTTGTCAAATGCCTTCTGGAAGTCCAAATACACCACATCCACTGGTTCCCCTTTATCCATCCTGTTTGTTACATCCTCAAAGAATTCCAGCAAATTTGTCAAACATGACTTCCCCTTCATAAATCCATGCTGACTCTGACTAAATAATGCTTTTCCAAATGTCCTGTTACTGCTTCTTTAATAATGGACTCCAACATTTTCCCAACCACAGATGTTAGGCTAACTGGTCCATAGTTTCCTGCTTTTTGTCTGCCTCCTTTTTTTAAATAAGCGCATTACATTTGCAGTTTTCCAATCTGCTGGGACCTTCCCAGAATCCAGGGAATTTTGGTAAATCAATACATCCACTATTCCTGCCGCTACTTCTCTTAAGACCCTAGGATGCAAGCCATCAGGTCCAGGGAATTTATCTGCCTTTCGTCCCATTATCTTACTGAGTACCACCTCCTTAGTGATTGTGATTGTGTTAAGTTCCTCCCCCCCCTCCCCCATAGCCGCTTGATTATCCACTGTTGGGATATTTTTAGTGTCCTCTACCGTAAAGACTGATACAAAATATTTGTTCAGAGTTTCTGCCATCTTCATGTTCCCCATCACTACTTCCCCGGTCTCGTCCTCTAAGGGACCAACATTTACTTCAGCCACTTTTCCTTTTTATATACCTGTAGAAACTCTTGCTACCTGTTTTTATATTTGCTCATAAAAGGCTCAATTTTGATATGCCCCAACCAGAAATGATATGTGCTGATACAGAAAGTTTTGTGAGCGGATGTGCTGCAAGCCAAAATATTGATTATTGGCACCATTTTTTTATGGGTAAACTTAATTAAATTCAACAAATACACAAAGAAATAAATACTATTTTTATTTGTTCCGGAATGTGGGCATCGCTGGCAAGGCCAGCATTTATTGCCCAACTCGAATTGCTCTCGAGAAGGTGGTGGTGAGCCGCCTTGAACCGCTGCAGTCCTTGTGGTGAAGGTACTCCCACAGTGCTGTTGGGGAAGGGAGTGCCAAGATTTTGACTCCGCAACAATGACGGAAGGCCGATATGTTTCCAAGTAAGGATGGTGTGTGACTTGGAGGGGAACTTGCAGGTGATAGTGCCCCCATGCGCCTGCTGCCCTTATCATAGAATCATAGAAACATTACGACACAGAAGGAGGCCATTTGGTCCATCAGGTCCGTGCCTTGTCCTTCTAGGTGGTAGTGGTTGCGGGGTTTGGAGGTGCTGTCGAAGAAGCCGTGGTGAGTTGCTACAGTGCATTTTATAGATGGTACACACTGCAGCCATGGTGCGCTGGTGGTGGAGGAAGTGAATGTTGATGGTGGTAGATGGGGAGCCGATCAATTGGGCTGCTTTGTCCTGGATGGTGTCGAGCTTCTTGAGTGTTGTTGGAGCTGCACTCATCCAGGCATGCGGAGAGTATTCCACCACACTCCTGACTTGTGCCTTGTGGATAGTGGAAAGGCTTTGGGGAATCGGGAGGTGAGACACTCACACAGAATATCTCTGACCCGCTCTTGTTGCCACAGTATTTATGTGGCTGGTCCAGTTAAGTTTCTGATCAGTGGTGAACCCCAGGATCTTGATGATTGGGGATTCGGCAATGGTAATGCCGTTGAATATCGCTTGTTGGAAATGATCATTGCCTGGCACTTGTGTGGCGCGAATGTTACTTGACACTTATCAGCCCAATACTGAATGTCGTCCAGGTCTTGCTGCATGTGGGCATGAACTGCTTCATTTTCTGAGGAGTTGCAAATGGAACTGAACACTGTGAAATTATCAGCAAACAACCCCACTTTTGACCTTGTGAAGCAGCTGAAGGTGGTTGGGCCTAGGATACTGCCCTGTGGAACTCCTGCAGTGATGTTCTGGCGCTGTGATTATTGACCTCCAACAACCACAACTATCTTCCTTTGTGCTAGGTATGACTTCAGCCAGTGGAGTGTATTCCCCCTGATTCCCGTTGACTTCAGTTTTACTTGAGCTCCTTGATACCACATTCGTTCAAAAGCTGCCTTGATGTGAAGGGCAGTCAACCTCACCTCATCTCTGGAATTCAGCTCTACTGTCCCTGTTGGACCAAGGCTGTAATGAGGTCTGGAGCTGAGTGGTCGGGGTAGAATCCAAACTGAACATCGGTGAGCAGATTATTGGTGAGCAAGTGCCACTTGATAGCACTGTCACAACATCTTCCATCACTTTGCTGATGATTGACAGTAAACTGATGGGACAGTAATTGGCCGGATTGAATTTGTCCAGCTTTTTGTGGACAGGACATACCTGGGTAGTTTTCCACTGTCGGATACATGCCAGTTTTGTAGCTGTATTGGAACAGCTTGGCTGGTTCTGTAGCACAAGTCTTCAGCACGGCAGCCGGGATGTTGACGGGGCCCATAGCCTTTGCTGTAACCAGTGCACCCAGCTGTCTTCTTGATATCACGTGGAGTGAATCGAATTGGCTGAATACTGGCTTCTGTGACGGAGGAGGCCGATGAGGATCATCCATTCGGCACTTCAAGCTGAAGATGGTTGCAAATGCTTCAGCCTTGTCTTTTACAGTCATGTGCTGGGCTCCACCATAATTGCGGATGGGGATATTCATAGAGCCTCCTCTCCCTGTTAGTTCTTTAATTGTTCACCACCATTCACGACTGGATGTGGCAGAACTGCAGAGCTTTGATCTGATCGTTGATTGCGGGATCGCTTAGCTCTGTATATAGCACGCTGCTTCTGCTGCTTAGCATGCATGTAGTCCTGTATTTATATAGCGCCTTCCACAACTATGGGACATCTCAAAGCGCTTTACAGCCATTGAAGTACTTTTGGAGTGCAGTCACTGTTGCAATGTGGGTGACGCGGCAGCCAATTTGAGCACAGCATCCCCAACAAACAGCAATGTGATAATGACCAGATAAACTGTTTTTGTTATGTTGATTGAGGGACAAATATTGCCCAGGACACCGGGGATAACTCCCTTGCTCTTCTTAGAAATAGTGCCATGGGATCTTTTACGTCTACCTGAGAGAACAGACAGGGCCTCGGTTTAACATCTCATCCGAATGACGGCACCTCCGACAGTGCAGCACTCCCTCAGCATTGCACTGCACTGCAGTGTCAGCCTAGATTTATGTGCTCAAGTCCCTGAAGTGGGATTTGGAACCACAACCCTCTTATTCAGAATCGAGTGTGCTACCCACTGAGCCATAGCTGATACAGGGCAGTCTTTTTTTCTTTCTTCCACTAGACAGTTAGCTCAGGATAAAACCATTATCTGACTTAATGTAGTATTTCTTTTAAGTGTGCATTGTTCCCTTTAAAAACACCGACAGTACTTAGTCCTTTCGTTAAACTCGCTATGCCCCGCTATTATGTTGCTTAGACAAAGTGAAGATTTGCTTAACTGGTATTGGCCCGGATCTTGCAGGCAGTGGCTCGCTGTTCATTACACTTACTGCTGCTTTTGAGCGTGCAACTTCGGTTCCTCGAGATCAGATTCAGTGCAGTGGATCGCCGTCATGTGTGAGCAGGACAACCAACAGCGTGGCTCGACAACCAACAGCGTGGCTCAACAACCAATCAGATTGAAGAATCCTGACTGAGACATACAGGCCGAGATTTTCCTTAGTTCGGCGGACGATGTCGGTGGTAGGCCACGGCCCTGCTGCTGGCTCTATCCCACTCTGGAAAACGAACTTACCTTAATAGGGCTTGTTAAGCCCAACCAACACATTTCCCAGCCCAATTAGAAGGAGCGGATCCGGTGACGTAATTCATGACGCGTCTTGAGCCGGTTTCCTTAAAGGGACCATGGCCACCTTTTGTCATTTGTGCTGTCAGTGTTCTACAGCATTGAAGAGCTGCAAACACTGACAATCACTGCAAAGAGACACAGGGCTGCACCCAGGTTCTCCCATGACTCCTTCCCATGGGCGGTAGAGATGTCCCGAGGAAACCTAAACAGCCTGGCTGCACAATGCACAGGAGGTCACAAGCAGGGATGTCATCAGGAAGACCTGGGTGCAGAGGCACAAACCTTCCAATGATCTCATTAGATCACAAAATGTTACTGCAAAGCCACACTCAATCTCATCCTGCTGTGCCACTCATCACATCCCCATCACTCTGCCTTCCCTACCCTACTCCTGCACATCCTTCCTCACACCAACTGACCTTGCATCTCCACCCATCCCTCTCTCTATACATACATTATCACAACCCCATCTCACTAGCCACCCCTCGCACTCCCCCTCATCCTAGTGCAATCATATCAAGTAACAAGAGACACAAGGGTAGCCACTTGAGTGTTTTATCCAATGTTCATGTAAAGTTTCTGTTAATGTGCTGTCAAACATTGAAACCTTTATTTTCAACACTTTGCGTTCTTGGATAGATTTGTGTGCACCTTTTGAAAGTTGCTTAGTGAGTTGCAGTGAATGGTGAGACATAACGGTACCCCTCAAAATAGTGGTGAGTTCGAAAGTCAAATGGATTGGACAGTGTAGGAATGCTTTGTGGTGTTGGTGTAGGGTTGTGCCAACCTGGTGCATCATGTGTCAGCCAGGGTGTACAGCATCAAGTGAAGTAAATCTGGCCATGGCGAGGCCATTCCAGGCTGATGCCCTCTGTCCTGTGCAGTATCAGTTGATTGCGGAGAAGGTTCGTGTTGTTGGTGCTGCTGGTGTTGGGGATGATCGTGGTTGGATTGTGAGGACCAAGGTGAGACAGTATAAAGGGCACCCATGTTGATGGAATAGATGGCAGGTGAAGTAGAGATGACAGAGGCATTCTGTCAATGGTGAGAGAGTTCTTCCAATGAGGTGAGGGTGGAAAGTGAAAAGCCTGCAGAATCTGCACTGGAAATGGGCTGAGAAACAACAACAACAACAACAACAACAACAACATCATCATCATCATCATCATCATAGGCAGTCCCGCGAAATCGAGGAAGACTTGCTTCCACTCAAAGTGAGTTCTCAGGTGACTGAACAGTCCAATATGAATTACAGTCTGTCACAGGTGGGACAGACAGTCGTTGAAGGAAAGGGTGGGTGGGGAGTCTGGTTTGCTGCACACTCTTTCCGCTGCCTGTGCTTGTTTTCTGCATGCTCTCTGTGACTAGACTCGAGGTGCTCAGTGCCCTCCCGGATGCTCGTCCTCTGCAATGGGCGATCTTGGGCCAGGGATTCCCAGGTGCCAATTGACATGTTGCACTTTATCAGGGAGGGTTTGAGGGTGTCCTTGAAACGTTTCCTCTGCCCACCTGGACCTCGCTTGCCATGCAGAAGTTCCGAGTAGAGCGCTTGCTTTGCGAGTCTCGTGTCGGGCATGCGGACGATGTGGCCCACCCAACGGAGCTGGTCGAGTGTGGTCAGTGCTTCGATGCTGGGGATGTTAGCCTGATCGAGAACACTGATGTTGGTGCGTCTATCCTCCCAGTGGATTTACAGGATCTTGCGGAGGCAGTGCTGGTGGTACTTCTCCAGCGCTTTGAGGTGTCTATTGTATATGGTCCACGTCTCTGAGTCATATAGGAGGGCGGGTATCACTACTGCTCTGTAGACCATAAGCTTGGTGGCAGATTTGAGGTCCTGGTCTTCAAACACTCTCTTCCTCACGCGACCAAAGACTGCCCTTCACACTGGAGGCAGTGTTGGACCTCAACATCGATGTCTGCCCTTGCTGATAGTAGGCTCCTGAGGTATGGAAAATGGTCCACGTTGTCCAAGGCCGCGCTGTGGATTTTGATAACCAAGAGGAAGTGCTGTGTGGCGGGGTCAGGTTGGTGGAGGACCTTTGTCTTATGGATGTTTAGTGTAGGGCCCATGCTTTCGTACGCCTTGGTGAAGATGTTGACGATGGCTTGGAGTTCAGCCTCTGTGTGTGCAGATGCAAGCATCATCCGTTTTTAGTGTAGTTCGATGACAGAGGATGGGACGACCTTGGATCTAGCCTGGAGACGATGAAGATTGAACAGGTTCCCATTTGTTCTATAGTTTAGTTCCACTCCATCGGGGAGCTTGACAATGTCAAAGGCCTATGTGAGGCCAGAAAAAGGCTATGTACAAGGGTCGGTGCTGTTCCCTGCATCTCTCTCGTCATCGTCGCGCAATGAAGATCGTGTCTGTTGTACCCCTTAGTGGACGGAATCCGCATTGTGACTCTGGGAGGAACTCTTCAACCACAGCGAGAAGACGGTTGAGAAAGATTCTCGTGATGACTTTCCCAGTGGCCGACAGCAGCGAGATTCCTCTGTAGTTGCTGCAGTCGGACTTGTCCCCTTTTTTAAAGATGGTCACGATTACGGTATCTCTGAGATTTCCTGGCATGCTCTCCTTCCAGATAAGAGAGATGAGGTCATGCATTCATGCCAATTGTGCTTCTCCGCCATACTTTAGTGTCTCAGCAGGGATTCCATCTGCTCCTGATGCCTTCTTGTTCTTGAGCTGATGGACGGCCTTCTCTACCTCATGCAGGGCTGATGTTTTGCTGTGATAGTGATGGGTAGCATGCTGCAGGTTGGAGTCGAGGACACTCGAGTCAAAGGCAGAGTCTCGATTAAGGAGATCTTTGAAGTGCTCCTTGCTATGGGCTCTGACTGTCTGTGTCCTTAATGAGTGTCTCCCCATTCTTGGCCAGCAGTAGGGTGGGGTCTTGGGTGCTTGGGCCGTTGGTGGACTTAACTGCACTTCATGGCTGTCGACCACTGCTGGATCTCCTGTACTATCTTCACCCACCATCTATTCTTTAGGTCGCGGGTTTTTTGTTGGATCTCGGTCTTCAGCCATCTGTCGAGCTGCTTTGCTGCTCCTGAATTGGGTTGCTGCTTTAAGTTCAGAATTGCCTTGCACTTGCGGCATTATTAGCTCCTGGATCTCCTGGTCATTCTCGTCAAACCAGTCTTGGTGTTTCCTGGTTGAGTGACGCAGGCGCTGGTTATGGTGGCCTGGAGGGCAGACCAGGCGCTGTGGGTTCTTGGGGTCAACGAGGGTTGGCAGTGAGGCGCTGGCTGTATAGGGTTCTCTTAACTGGGTCTTTGAATGCCCCACCATTTATTTTTTTACGGCATTGCTTCTTTTGCCGTCGCCGCTTTGGGGCTATATTAATGATGATGACGGAATGGATTAGGCAGTGGTCCGTCCAGCAGTCGTCAGCTCCTGTCATGGCGCAGGTGATGCGCATGTCCTTGCGGCCTCTCGCTCGGACGATGACGTAGTTGAGCAGGTGTCAGTGAATGGAGCGAGGGTGTTGCCACGATGCCTTGTGTTGAATGAGAAACAGCTTGTGGCTGAGGAAAGTGATGATCTGCCAGGTGGGAGCTTTTACTGTGCATTTGAAGCTGTCAAGTAATCAGCTGGAGCAATAGCCACTGAACTTATGGCTCAGGTTGACAGCCGTGGTCCCCGATCAGCATGGTGCTCATGGCCACGCAGTTAAAATGAAAAGCTAAGTTTAAAAAGCCTGTTAACCATCTGTCAACTAGATGATAATGATTTTAATTGTGTCCCCCGCTGCTGCGAGTCGAGTCTGTTAAGTATACGATTAACATAAATGTAAAGATAATATTTGCTCAGGTGCAAATTTACTTTCTACCATGCCTTCATTTATACAGTTTCTTCACCTATTGGATGAACGAACATTTAGCTTGTAGGGTGCTTTTATTTAACTATTAATGTAACGTGGGTCCCACTTGTTAGTGCCTGTATTGATTTTGCTTGCTTTGTTTAGTTGCTTGTGAATCTCTGAATATACTTAATTCTCCATTATTCATCAGTCTTCACATATAAACAGCATTGCCTGGCATGTTCAGGGAAAATCACAAGGAGCACCATTCCTTTTAAGAATTTTAAGCCATATGCATCCAATCACTGATCCCCACTTAGTTGTCTTTTGGGTCTTGCATCATCTGCAGCAGTCTTGTCTGTTCGATATAATTTTAGAGATTTATGCAATGGATAGTCTAAATACCTTCACGTGTCAGTTACAATCAGAGAACAGTACAGCACTGAAACAGCCCTTTCTGCACATGCTGGCTCTTTGAAAGAGCTATCCAATTAGTCCCACTCTTGCTCTTAACCCATAGTCCTGCAAATGTTTCCTTATGAAGTATATATCCAGTTCCCTTTTGAAAGTTACTATTGAATTTGCTTCCACCACTCTTTCAGGCAGTGCATTCCAAATCGTAACAACTCAGTGCTCAAAATAAATTCTTCTCATCTTCCCTCTGGTTCTTGAGCCAATTGTGTTAAATTTGTGTCCACTCGCTGGTGGAAACATTTCTTTATCACCGTTTTTGATGAGCAATATTAGGGGTAAACATTCGATATTTTCCCAGTTAGTTCAGCACTTTTTGTTTGTTCGACTTTGTTCCCTTAACAGTTTTTGACCAGGCATGACCTGCTTCAATTTAGGTCTGGTTGAGTCACTATTGGCTTCCTGTGAATGCCAGCTCCTGTTTTATTTGACTTGCTTAATTGCCACCTGAATTGCAGAAAGTGCTGCTAGTACTTTTTCTTGTATTTAAGAAGCTGTTTCATCTTCATCACATCCATCTCACCTTTGAATGCTATTTTAAAAAAAAAGCACTGGTAGAGTTTGAATGGCATTCTTGCCTTGCATCTCGGCCCAGTCCAGTAGACTTTGTCTCTTTTCAAGAAGTGCATGAAAAAGGAATCCTTCCACACCTCGGGAGATACATCTGGGGTGTAAAGGGATCAGTAATGCCCAAGAAATAATCCCTACATCTACTTGACAACAATAATCTGTTGTTGGGACAGTGCTGCCATTTATAGATTGATCCAGTGGAATTTGTAACCAATAATCCTCAGGCAGAAGTTTTTCTGTTTGGATGAAGGATTGAGAAGTACAAAGTAGAGCAATATTCCTTAAATTTGAGATGTTTCCTTGATTATTAAGAGGGATCCAAGTGTGAACCAATTAGGTTCTGCCTGTTTTTTGCCACCTTTTATAGCATCGTCGGAAAGTGTAAGGTCATGCACTTTGGCAGAAAAAAATCAAAGAGCAAATTATTACTTAAATGGAGAAAGATTGCAAAGTGCCGCAGTACAGCGGGACCTGGGGGTACTTGTGCATGAAACACAAAAGGATGGTATGCAGGTACAGCAAGTGATCAGGAAGGCCAATGGTATCTTGGCCTTTATTGCAAAGGGGATGGAATATAAAAGCAGGGAAGTCTTGCTACAGTTGTACAGGGTATTGGTGAGGCCACACCTGGAATATTGCGTGCAGTTTTGGTTTCCATATTTACGAAAGGATATACTTGCTTTGGATGCAGTTCAGAGAAGGTTCACTAGGTTGTTTCCGGGGATGAGGGGGTTGACTTATGAGGAAAGGTTGAGTAGGTTGGGCCTCTACTCATTGGAATTCAGAAGAATGAGAGGTGATCTTATCAAAACGTGTAAGATTATGAGGGGGCTTGACAAGGTGGATGCAGAGAGGATGTTTCCACTGGTGGGGGAAACTAGAACTAGAGGGCATGATCTTAGAATAAGGGGCCGCCCATTTAAAACAGAGATGAGGAGAAATTTCTTCTCTCAGAGGATTGTAAATCTTTGGAATTCGCTGCCTCAGAGAGCTGTGGAAGCTGGGACGTTGAATAAATTTAAGACAGAAATAGACAGTTTCTTAAACGATAAGGGGATAAGGGGTTATGGGGAACGGGTGGGGAAGTGGAGCTGAGTCCATGATCAGATCAGCCATGATCTTATTGAATGGCGGAGCAGGCTTGAGGGGCCATATGTCCTACTCCTGTTCCTATTTCTTATGTTCATAACTGTTTTTTGAGGAATGAAGATGACCATCCTTTATTATTTATAATTCTATATGATAATCCTTAAAGAATCATTATTGTGGAGCTAAAAATTTGATGTGTAACAATATAATATACAAGTGGAGATGTGCAGTGATGGTTTGTCCCGCAATCGTTACTTTGGAGGTAAAGTTCCCAGAATGCAATTCTTCTCCATGGTCAATATCATACAGGGGGAACCTGTGAATTGGGACTTTTGGAAAAGACTGTTTCCGAACTAAGCCTACCACCAAACTTTAGTCTGATGGTAATGTTTAAATTGGGCTTATTCTAAAATTGCTGTCCTTCAGTTGTCAAAGTATTATCTTAGCCTTTGTGGGAATTCTATGAAGAAATATAATATTTTTCTTTTGCTTCCCACCCCAAAACACAAAACCCATGATTGAGTCATAGATTCTTTGGATCGGGTCTCTGTATGTAGACTTCCATAGCTAAAAGAAATGTTGGAAGTTCACATGATACTTTTCATGCCTTTCCACCGCACCAAACAGGTTAAAATGTAAGTTCTGCTTTTCAAATGACCCTACAGCGGGTGGGAGAACTGTGAAATACAGAATTTGCGTTCATGTGGCCCGTTTCACGTCCTTAGGACATCACAAAATGCCTCAAAGCCAATGAATTATTTTTGAAATGTAGTCACTGTTTAGTTTGTGCACTGCAAGGTCCCACAAACAGCAGTGAGATAGATAAGTGACCAGTTAATCTGATTTGGCGGTTGAAGGGTAAATCTTGGCCATGGGATGGATCCTTTATGTCCACCTAAGAGGGAAAATGGGGTCTCAGTTTAATATTTCATCTGAAAGGTGACACATCTGACAATGCCGCACCTCCTTGGTATTGCATTGATCGAAATCATGCCATGTAAGGAAGTCCCCTAAAATTGTGGGGGGCATTTATTGGTTTAAAGACCTTGTAAATATGAACATGGTGGCATATGTCTTGCCAAATGCACAAGAGAGTATCCAAAATGGAATGAGCCTTATTCACAGTGGGGACTAATGAGGCCCCATTCCAAAAAAGGGACAAATTTGAAATAGGATGGGTATGAATCTGCCTGTTCCTCCTCCACCCATGGGTGTTTATCTATTGTAGAGGTCCAGAGTAGAAATGACTGCAGCACAGTGGGGAACCACCACTTGACTGATTGATTTGTGCATTGCAATAGTTTAATTCTTTTAAAAACAAACATTGCTGGAAATCTGTGAAGAGAAGAAGCAGATTTTGAGATTTCAAGTATGTATCCTTCATCAGTGTTCTGATGAAGGATACAAACCAGAAACAACATAACTTGTCTTTTTGCTCTTTACAGGTGCTGACTCTCCTGCTGTGTATTTCCAGTATTTTATTTTTATTTTAAGTTTCTGGCATTTGCAGTTTCTCCTGTTGTATTTTAGTATTTTAATGTTTTCTTAAATAATTTGTTAAAGTTAAGAAGTGTGGTTGTTTACTTAAGTTATTAATTTTTCACACTGTCCATACTTTGCCATGTGTACATCCCAGATTACACAGCTAAAATCCGTAAAAACAACATGATAGTTTTAATCTACCAAAATACAGGAAACAGTAACACAAAAAGCTACATTTTGAAAAAATTACGTCAGTTAAGAATGCATTGAAAAGAATTATACAAGAGAAAAGCCAAGCTAATTTTATTTCATTCGTAAAACAAAATAATTACTGTGACAAAATAATATTATTTACTTCACACATATTTTAGATTTGTCTCAGTATCTTCTCATACTTAACATTTGGGCAAAGAGAGTGTGAGAGAGAGAAAACGCACTTGGCATTCCCTGTCAATAAGGATTTATATGACCTGATTTTTATAAAGACCGAGCAATATCCAGCCACTGTGACTGCTTATCATGGATAAGCTCTACAAAGCCCCGAAAGAGGGATTTGATCCTCTTGTTTTTTCACACTGATTCCCTCATTTCTCTTCCTTGTGCAGACAATCTGTTCCAGTCATCTAACACTGCCCCATCAGAGTGACACAAGATATGTGTGCATCGTAAAGTTACATTGGTCCGTATTTTACGATCAGCGGCGAATCGAAGGCATTTGTCCATGGCCCCAAAGTAAGCTTCGCACAAAGATCTTGCGACCTCAGTGTCGAAGTTCGGGTTTTCCGATATTCAATTCGAATCAACTAAGTATAGTGGGGATCCCCTTGTGCGAGCTGCTGTGACGTCGACAAGCTGTCCCTAAGCACCCAATTAAAATGCAGAATTCACACAAAGCAACCAAGGAAGTGAGTAAGCTCTTAAAATTCTAACTTTAAAAAAATGTTAGAGCAAAGCAAAGATTGGGGCTCTCACATGAGGAAAGGGCAAACCTAAAGGAAAGCTAATTTTTTAAGTTTCTTAAAATGTTTTATTTTTATTAAAATAGATAAATTTGACATTGCACAAAATTAAAATTAGTTTTTCAGGCCCATAACCTTTGTTTAGCAGTCAATGTGCTGTTTAAACCCCAGTTACACCGAATTCCTTTGGAGAATTTAACAGTGTAATTACTGCAGAAGAGCCAAAGTTTTTGTCAGTTTTCCTGATTTGAGGGATTACACAGATTGCTGGCTCTTTTGGGGGAGGGGATGGGGGGCGGGTACAAACAGCACAGCCTGTGTCCGAAGCAGTAAATGACAGACGGCAACTTCAGGCAAATCCCAAAGTTGCGGTTAGTTTCAAAGGCAGAATGACGGCGAACACTGCCAGTTCGCAGCCTTCCGCACCGCAAATTCTGGGCCATTATACAGGTGTTTTACAAATATTCATGGGCTTTGAGCCAACCTTGCTGGTGGCATAGCTTTTGACAAAACTGTTATCCTAGCTATCTGTGACTCATTCTTAATCGAGCAGGCAATAAATAAGGCTGGATCCAGATCTGGCTATGATCCTGTTTGGCAAAAGCATGGTTCAGATAGTAATGGAGTTTCCCTTTGAAACATAGACATAGAAACATAGAAAATAGGTGCAGGAGTAGGCCATTCAGCCCTTCGAGCCTGCACCACCATTCAATATGATCATGGCTGATCATTCACCTCAGTACCCCTTTCCCGCTTTCTCTCCATACCCCTTGATCCCTTTAGCCGTAAGGGCCACATCTAACTCCCTCTTCAATATATCCAATGAACTGGCATCAACGACTCTCTGCGGCAGGGAATTCCACAGGTTAACAACTCTCTGAGTGAAGACGTTTCTCCTCATCTCAGTCATAAATGGCTTACCCCTTATCCTAAGACTGTGTCCCCTGGTTCTGGACTTCCCCAACATCGGGAACATTCTTCCTGCATCGAACCTGTCCCGTCCCGTCAGAATCTTAGACGTTTCTATGAGATCCCCTCTCATCCTTCTAAACTCCAGTGTATAAAGGCCCAGTTGATCCAGTCTCTCCTCATATCAGTCCAGCCATCCCTGGAATCAGTCTGGTGAACCTTCACTGCACTCCCTCAATAGCAAGAACGTCCTTCCTCAGATTAGGAGATCAAAACTGAACACAATATTCCAGTTGAGGCCTCACCAAGGCCCTGTACAATTGCAGTAATACCTCCCTGCTCCTATACTCAAATCCCCTAGCTATGAAGGCCAACATGCCATTTGCCGCCTTCACCGCCTGCTGTACCTGCATGCCAACTTTCAATGACTGATGAACCATGACACCCAGGTCTCGTTGCACCCCCACTTTTCCTAATCTGCCGCCATTCAGATAATATTCTGCCTTCGTGTTTTTACCACCAAAGTGGATAACCTCATATTTATCCACATTATACTGCATCTGCCATGCATTTGCCCACTCTCCTAACCTGTCCAAATCACCCTGCAGCCTCTTAGCATCCTCCTCACAGCTCACACCGCCACCCAGTTTAGTGTCATCTGCAAACTTGGAGATGTTACACTCAATTCCTTCATCCAAATCATTAATGTATATTGTGAAGAACTGGGGTCCCAGCACTGAGCCCTGCGGTACTCCTCTAGTTACTGCCTCCCATTCTGAAAAGGACCCGTTTATCCCGACTCTCTGCTTCCTGCCTGCCAACCAATTCTCTATCCACGTCAGTACATTACCCCAATACCATGTGCCTTGATCTTGTACACCAATCTCTTATGTGGTACCTTGTCAAAGGCCTTTTGAAAGTCCAAATACAGCACATCCACTGGTTCTCCCTTGTCCACTCTACAAGTTACATCTTCAAAAAACTCCAGAAGATTGGTCAAGCATGATTTCCCTTTCATAAATCCATGCTGACTTGGACTGATCCTGTCACCGCTTTCCAAATGCGCTGCTATTTCATCCTTAATAATAGATTCCAACATTTTCCCCACTACTGATGTCAGGCTAACCGGTCTATAATTACCTGTTTTCTCTCTCCTTCCTTTTTTAAAAAGTGGTGTTACATTAGCTACCCTCCAGTCCATAGGAACTGATCCAGCGTCGATAGACTGTTGGAAAATGATTACCAATGCATCCACTATTTCTAGGGCCACCTCCTTAAGTACTCTGGGATGCAGACAATCAGGCCCTGAGGATTTATCGGCCTTCAATCCCATCAATTTCCCTAACACAATTTCCTGCCTAATAAGGATATCCTTCAGATCCTCCTTCTCACTAGACCCTCGGTCCCCTAGTACATCCGGAAGGTCATTTGTGTCTTCCTTCGTGAAGACAGAACCAAAGTATTTGTTCAATTGGTCTGCCATTTCTTTGTTCCCCATTATTAATTCACCTCAGTCCAACTGCAAGGGACCTACGTTTGTTTTCACCAATCTTTTTCTCTTCACATATCTGTAGAAGCTTTTGCAGTCAGTTTTTATGTTACCGGCAAGCTTCCTCTTATACTCTATGTTCCCCCTCCTAATTAAACCCTTTGTCCTCCTCTGCTGAATTCTAAATTTCTCCCAGTCCTCAGGTTTGCAACTTTTTCTGGCCAATTTATATGCCTCTTCCTTGGATCTAACACTATCCTTAATTTCCCTTGTTAGCCACAGTTGAGCCACCTTCCCTGTTTTTTTTTACTCCAGACAGGGATGTACAATTGTTGAAGTTCATCCATGTGATCTATAAATATTTGCCATTGCCTATCCACCGTCAAACCTTTAAGTATCATTTGCCAGTCTATTCTAGCCAATTCACGCCTCATGCCATTGAAGTTAGCTTTCCTTAAGTTTAGGACCCTAGTTTCTGAAATAACTGTGTCACTCTCAATCTTAATAAAGAATTCTACCATATTATGGTCACTCTTCCCCAAGGGGCCTCGCACAACAAGATTGCTAATTAGTCCCTTTTCATTACACATCACCTAGTCTAGGATGGCCAGCTCTCTTGTCGGTTCCTCCACATATTGGTCAAAAAAACATCCCTAATACACTCCAGGAAACACTCCTCTACCGCATTGCTACCAGTTTGGTTCACCCAATCTATATGTAAATTAAAGTCGCCCATGATAACTGCTGTACCTTTATCGCACACATCCCTTATTTCTTGTTTTATGCTTTCCCCAACCTCACTACTACTGTTTGGTGGCCTGTACACAACTCCCACCAGCGTTTTTTGCCCTTTGGTATTCCGCAGCTCCACCCATACCAATTCCACATCATCCAAGCCAATGTCCTTCCTTACTATTGCATTAATTTCTTCTTTGACCAGCAACGCCACCCCGCCTCCTTTTCCTCTCTGTGTATCCTTCCTAAATGCTGAATACCCCTGATGTTGAGTTCCCAGCCTTGGTCATCCTAGAGCCATGTCTCTGTGATGCCAATTACATCGTATCCGTTAACTGCTATCTGCGCAGTTAATTCATCCACTTTATTCCGAATACTCCTCGCATTGAGGCACAGAGCCTTCAGGCTTGTCCCTTTAACACACCTTGCCCCTTTAGAATTTTGCTGTAATATGGCCCTTTTTTTTTTGCCTTGGGATTCTCTGCCTTCCACTTTTACTATTCTCCTTTCTATCTTTAGCCTCTGTCTCCCTTTTATTTCCCTCTGCCTCCCTGCATAGGTTCCCAACCCCATGCCATATTAGTTTAACTCCTCCCCAACAGCACTAACAAACATTCCCCCTAGGACATTGGTTCCGGTCCTGCCCAGGTGTAGACCGTCCGGTTTGTACTGGTCCCACCTCCTCCAGAACCGGTTCCAATGCCCCAGGAATTTGAATCGCTCCCTTCTGCACCACTCCTCAAGCCACGTATTCATCTGAGCTATCCTGCGATTCCTACTCTGACTAGCACGTGGCACTGGTAGCAATCCTGAGATTACTACTTTTGAGGTCCTACTTTTTAATTTAGCTCCTCGCTCCCTAAATTCGTCTCGTAGGACCTCATCCCATTTTTTTACCTATATTGTTGGTACCTATGTGTAGCACAACAACTGGCTGTTCACCCTCCCTTTTCAGAATGTCCTGCACCCGCTCCGAGACATCCTTGACCCTTGCACCAGGGAGGCAACATACCATCCTGGAGTCTCGGTTGCGGCCACAGAAACGCCTATCTATTCCCCTTACAATCGAATCCCCTATCACTATAGCTCTCCCACTCTTTTTCCTGCCCTCCTGTGCAACAGAGCCACCCACGGTGCCATGAACTTGGCTGCTGTTGCCCTCCCCTGATGAGTCATCCCCCTCAACAGTACCCAAAGCGGTGTATCTGTTTTGCAGGGGGGTGACCTTAACCATGGAATGCCAGCTTCTCAGAAGATCTAAATTGAATAGTTTTGAAGCCCTTTGGACAGAAGAGCTGCTCAAGGAGAGGACGCTCATTTTGGCAACAGTTTATCATTTAGCAACTGATTCTGTTCTCACTTATCTGCAAACTACCATTCCAAAATCGAATCCATAAGAACATAAGAAATGGGAGCAGGAGCAGGCCATTTGGTCCTTCAAGCCTGCTGCACCATTCAGTAAGATCATGGCTGATCTTCTGCCTCAACCTTCCCATACTCCTCGGTGTTCCATTGTCCTCAAATAACTTGCCACTACGAGAATTGGCTTGGAAACAAAAGGTCACTGTTTGACAATGTTCTTATTTGTAGTTGCTGTTGGCTTCACTTAGCTCCTTTTACTCTCCAGGTGGAGATAATGTCAACTTAGATCTAGCTTAGTCAACTCTGCAAATCACTTGGAACTCACTGCAAAAAACCCAATGGCATGTTTGACCACAAGTTGGGCTTCATGCAAGTAGTCTTTTGTTAGTATCTTAAAAGGAATAATCACAAGATTTGGCAATATACATTGCAAGTTAGATCAGTCTCAAGCAGACAGATGCTACCTTGGACTGGCATCCCAACTACCAATGAAAACATCTAGGTTTAGCTTTGGTTCAAACCAAGTGAATCTAACTTAGTGTATCTGATGCCATCTGAGCAGCTAAATTTTGTGATCATGTTCACAAACACTGTTTCAAAGAACAACGTTCTGAAAGGGTTGTTCGTCAAAAAAATGAAATATTTTTGTAGATGGGAAAAAATTGGGCAAACAGTTTTCATAATTTTAATGGGAAAAGACTGTGAAGTATAAGTCCTTGATTCTCAAATTAACCACAAGAACTAGTAGAAGAGTTTGGAACCCTTGTTTGGAACATTGGCCCTAAAGCCATTATCCTCCCTTTTGATGAAGATGAATCCTGTTTAATGAGGTAGAAATTTTGAATATATATTGGCTGAAAAATCACCTGAAAGTTGAGCCTCTCAAAAGATTAACTTTAGAAAAGCAATTGACCATGACTATAGGTACTTGTGTTCTTAATGCCCTATCTGAGGAACTAACTGCTGCTTTAACTTCCTCTGCCTCTTGCCTGTTTCAGCTTTTCTGCAGATTATTGTTATCATCTGGGTGAGTGCAAAGTTGCAAATATGATGCCTATTCTTCAATAGATTATTTTTGGAGTGATATTACAAGAGTTAAATTGCACATCTGTTTTTGAAAAACACGAGAATAACTGCTGCACCTCAGCATTTTGTATCAGTTCATGTAGAATAACAATTACAAGGTTTGCATGTCACTTTCTTATCTCTTGAACCCTTTCCCAATTGGCCATAGTGCTCTTCCTTGTTAGCAAATGCTGAGTGATTACATAGTGAACCAAAGTTGTTGGTGCAGGGTGTGGGAAATTAGTCCGTTGGAGAAATTATACTGGCATTTTACTTGGTAGGATCCTTTAAAGGGGTAGCAAACCACTGTCCAGATGTTGATGTTACCAACTGCCAAATTCATGAAATACCTGTATTTATTTTAGGCTTACCCTAATGTATCATCCAGTCTTTTTTTTTTACCTTGAAACAAAAAGAAATACAGTTAAGCTTATATGGCTCACTATCAACTTGTCATCTATAAGAACATAACAATTAGGAGCAGGAGTAGGCCATTCGGCTCCTTGAGCCTGCTCCACCATTCATTAAGGTCATGGCTGATCTTCGACCTCAACTCCTTTCCCGCCTGATCCCCATATCCCTTGATTCTCCAAGAGTCCAAAAATCTATCGCGCTCAGCCTTGAATATACTCAACGATTGAGCATCCACAGCCCTTTGGGTAGAGAATTGCAAAGATTCGCAATCCTCTGAGTGAAGAAATTCCTCTTCATCTCAATCTTAAATGGCCGACCCCTTATCCTGAGACTATGCCCCCTAGTTCTAGACTCTCCAGCCAAGGGAAACAATCTTCTCGGCATCTACCCTGTCAATGCCCCTCAGAATCTAATATGTGTCAATGCGATCACCTCTCACTCTTCTAAACTTCAGAGAATATACTCAATCTCTTCTCATAGGACAACCCTCTCGTCCCAGAGATTAATCTAGTGAACTTTAGTTGCATTGCCTCCAAGATAAATATACCAGAAAAGGAGGCAAAACTGCACGGTATTCCAGGTGTGGTCTTCCCAAAGCCCTGTACAACGGCAGTAAGACTTCCTTACTTTTATACTCCAACCTGCTTGCAATAAAGATCAACATGCCATTTGCCTTCCTAATTGCTTGCTGTACCTGCATACTAACTTTCTGTGATTCCTGTGCGAGGAAACCTAAATCTCTCTGAACACCAACATTCAATAGTTTCTCACCATTTACAAATATTCTGTTTTTCTATTCTTCCTACCAAAGTGAATAACTTCACATTTTCCATCTGCCACCTTATTGCCCACTCACTTACCCTGTGTATATCCCTTTGCAGACTCTTTGTGTGCTCCTCACAGCTTGCTTTATAACCTAGCTTTGTATCGTCAGCAAACTTGGATACACTGCACTCGGTCCCTTCATCTGATCATTAATATAGTGTTGTGTGTGCAATAACTGTGAGACTGAGTATTGTTTAACTCCAAGAGGTATAACCTTAGCTCTGCTTTATTAAGGCCCAAAGTGACTAATATACAAAATGGCTGGCCTTTTATACTTGGGCTGCACACACGTGCAGATATTAACAGAGTCTTTTACAAATTGAGACTGTCCGGTGTTTTACACTCCCGGGTTGAGCGTCTCAGTTCAACTCCAGCCTTGGGCGAGTGTTCAGAGTCTGTTGTAACTGGTGGCTGACCTGGTGGGAGTGGCAATGGCCATGTCAGGGATTGAAAGTTCCAGTTCATTGATGACCACTGAGTCCTCTGATGACTGGGGGTAAGTTGGTTGGTCATCGATTGTCTTTTCCTCCCACTGTTCCGGTTCGTCTGTGTGCTGCAGCTTTGTCTGATCCATATGTTTCCTGCATGTTTGCCCATTTTTGAGCTTGACAATAAATACTCTGTTGCACTCGGCCATGATGGTACCAGCGATCCACTTGGGACCCTGACCATAATTCAGAACATATACAGGATCTTTTACAGAAATATCGCGTGACACAGCTGTGCGATCATGATACCCTTGCTGACTTTGTCTTCTGTATTCAACGTGATTATTCAAGTCGAAGTGTACAAGAGATAGCTTGGTCTTAAGACCTTTCATCATCATTAGTTCAGCAGGCGAGACCCCGGTAAGTGTGTGGTCTTGTCCTGTAACTAAGCAGTATACATGACAGGCGGGTCTGCAGTGATCCTTGGGTTACTCGCTTCATGCTCTGCTTTATGATTTGGACAGCACGTTCTGCTTGCCCATTGGATGCAGGTTTGAACGGTGCTGACCTTACATGTTTGATACCATTGAGTTTCATGAACTCTTGAAACTCCTAGCTGGTGAAGCATGATCTGATGTCGCTAACAACGATGTCAGGCAGACCATGTGTCACGAACATAACACTGAGATTCTCAATGGGAGCTGTGGATGTGCTGGATGACCTGATTGATTATACACTCTATGCACTTCGAATATGCCTCTACCACAACTAAAAACATCTTTCCCAGGAAGGGACCTGCAAAGTCTACGTGGATCCTGGACCATGGTTTGGATGGCCACGACCACAGACTCAGTGGTGATTCCACTGGTGCTTTGCTGAGCTGCATGTAAGTGTTGCACTGATGCACACATGATTCCAGCTCAGAGTCAATTCCCGGCCACCATACATGAGATCTAGCGATGGCTTTCATCATTACAATGCTGGGCTGTGTGCTATGTAGCTCATGTACAAATTTCTCTCTCCCATTTTTGGGCATAACAACATGATCGCCCCACAGTATACAATCCGACTGGATAGACAGTTGGTCTTTGCGACGAATGTCAGGTTTGGTCTCCTCGCACATTTGCTTGGGTATGGCAGACCAATCACCTTTGAGAATGCAACTCTTCACCACCGATAAAATCGAATCCTGGCTGGTCCAGGTCTTAACCTGTTGAGCCGTGACAGGGGTTCCTTCATTCTCAAAAGTATCCATAACTAACAATAGGTCTGCCGGTTGTGGTGTTTCCACCTCCGGTGTGGGCAACGGCAGACGGCTCAAAGCATCGGCACAATTCTTGGTGCCAGGTCTATGACGAATGACACAATCATAAGCGGATAATGTCAGCGCCCACCTCTGGATGCGGGATGAAACATTGGTATTGATACCTTTGTTTTCAGAGAACAGTGAAATGAGCGGCTTGTGATTTGTCTCCAGTTCAAACCGAAGACCAAACGGGTACTGATGCATCTTTTTAACCCCATACACACAGGCTAGTGCTTCTTTCTCTACCATGCTGTAGGTTCTTTCCGCTTTAGACAAACTTTTTGAAACTTACTCGGCTGGTTGAAGTTTACCCGACTCATTAGCTTGTTGGAGTACGCAACCAATTCCATATGACGAAGCATCACAGGCCAATACTAAACATTAACATGGGTCATAATGTACCAGCAGCTTATTAGGGCAAAGCAAATTAGTGGCTTTTTCTCAAAAGCTCTGTCTTGAGACGCACCCCACACGCAGTTGTCACCTTTTCTTCGCAGCATGTGCAGTGGTTCTAATACGGTGCTCAATTTAGGTAGGAAGTTACCGAAGTAGTTGAGTAGACCCAGGAATGAACGCAGCTCCGTCACATTCTGCGGCTTGGGTGCATTCTTGACGGCCTTGGTTTTCGCGTCCGTGGGCCTGATGCTGTCAGCAACAACTTTCCTCCCCAGGAATTCGACCTCTGGTGCCATGAAGACGCACTTCGAGCGTTTCAGTCTGGGTCCCACTTTGTCCAGACGATGTAGAACCTCTTCCAGGTTGTTCAGATGTTCCACGGAGTCACGACCTCTTCCAGGTTGTTCAGATGTTCCACGGAGTCACGACCTGTGATCAGGACCTGTGAACACGATGGTTCTGGGAACAGACTTCAGTAGACTCTCCATGTTCCTCTGAAATATTGCTGCAGCTGAGCGAATTCCAAAAGGGCACCTGTGATAAATAAACAGTCCTTTATGCGTGTTAATGCATGTAAGTCTCTTAGACGTCTCGACCAGCTCCTGTGTCATGTAGGCCGACGTCAAGTCCAGTTTGGTGAACGACTTGCCCCCCGGCTAGCTTTGCAAACATGTCATCAGCCTTCGGTAACGGGTACTGATCCCTGTTTCGAAACCCTGTTGATCGTAGCCTTGTAGTCTCCACAGATTCTGGCTGTGCCATCACTTTTCAGCACAGGAACAATGGGGCTGGACCATTCATTAAATTCAACCGGTGATGTGATCCCTTTACGCTGGAGTCTGTCCAGTTCGATTTCGACCTCCTCCCTCCTCATATATGGAACTGCCCGAGCTTTATGATGGACGGGTCTTGCATCTTGGCTCACGTGAAGTTGCCGATGCCTGGTTCGAACAGCGAGGGGAACTTGTTTAGTACTTAGGCACATGTATCTTCCTCCGACGACAACGCCTTGATGATGCATCTGATTTTTTCAAGCCAGTTCCTGCCGAACAATCCATAGTGGTAACTCGTGAACCGCACCATCATACGACACTTTAATTTTGGCACTGCCAATCACTGTTATGAGCTCTTTAGTGTATGTGGGCAACTTGGCATTGACTGGACTCAGCCTGGGCCTCACAGCCTTAGTATCCCACAGCTTGTCAAATGCCCTCTGGCTCATTATCGATTGACTCGCTTCCGTGTCCTGTTCCATCGATAACGACACCCCATTAAATTTCACATTGATCGTTATCGGTTTGCTCATAGTTAGGAATGAGTACAGTCCATACATTTCCTCCTCTGGTATCTTGGATTTATGGTCTGATAAAGAATCTACTCCTGCCTGTGAGTCCAACAGAGAAGACGTATGAAGAATTGTGTACACTGGTACAGGACCACTTTAAGCCAGACAAAGGCATCATCATCTCGAGATACAGATTTTATACGCATGTTCGCTCAGAGGGCCAGAATGCGGCGGATTTCGTTGCCGTCCTGAGACATCTAGCGGGACCGTGTAAGTTCGGGGCTGTGTTGGCAGACATGCTGCGGGACTTCTTTGTAATCGGCATCAACCACGAGGTGATCCTGCGTAAACTACTGGCGGTGGAGACGTTGGACTTGGAACAGGGCGATCACAATCCGCGTATCCGAATCCGCGCTAGTCTGACCATCATCCTCCATGTGATGTGTCGCAGCACGCTTGCTCATCTGCGGACACTTGCGCTGGAGATGCCCCACTCTCAGACAGCCTTTGCAACTATATTGCTTAAATCGGCACTGCTGTTGCTGGTGATTTCTCCCACAACGCCAACATGGAGAAATCGGATGCATTCCCGCTGGTGGACTTTGGGCAGCCACAAGTTTCGCCTACGCAGTCAGGTAGGCCCTGCCATGTGTCGCTCTGCCGAACGCCGAATCAATCATATTTACAGTACTTGCCGAGTTTCGATTTTTCACTGATATCTGCTTTAGACTTCTATCCGTCGTCATGCATGATTGAGCGATCGTGATCGCCCTGTTCCAAGTCCAATGTCTCCGCCGCCAGCAGTTTACGCAGGATCACCTCGTGGTTGATGCCGATTACAAAAAAGTCCCGCAACATGTCTGCCAACACAGCCCCAAACTTACACGGTCCCGCTAGATGTCTCAGGTTGGCAATGAATTCCGCCACATTCTGACCCTCTGAGCGAACGTGCATATAAAATCTGTATCTCGAGATGATGATGCCTTTGTCTGGCTTAAAGTGGTCCTGTACACAATTCTTCATATATCTTCTTTGTTGGACTCACAGGCAGGAGTAGATTCTTTATCAGACCATAAATTTTTGGACCGCAAACCGTGAAGAACACTGCCCGGCGCCGAACTGCATCGCCGACCTCCTCCATTTTGTTGGCCACAAAGAACTGGCTCAAACGGCTCACTAAGTCTGCCCAATCTTCTCCTTCCACAAATCTCTCCAACAATCCAATTGTGCTCATTTTTGCATGCAAAGGTTCTTGTTGCCTCGTCGCTAAATGTTGTGTATGCAATAACTGTTAGACTGAGTGCTGTTTAACTCCAAGAGATATAACCTTGGCTCTGCTTTATTAACGCCCAAAGTGACGAACATACAAAACGGCTCGCCTTTTATACTTGGGCTGTGCACACCTGCGTGCAGCCCAGTGGCCTCCAACAGTGACGCCATCTAGTGGCTAGTGATACCAAAAGTACATACATGACATATAGATTGTAAATAGCTGAGATCCAAGCACTGATCCTTGCAGCACCCCACTAGTTACAGCCTGCCAACCTGAAAATGATCCATTTATCCCTATCTGTTTTCTGTCCCTTAACCAATCATCTATCTATGCTAATATAGTATACCCAACCCCGTGAGCCCTTACCTTACGTAATAGCTTTTTAAAGAAAGACTTGCATTTATATATTTTTATGTGGCACTAATCGAATACCTTTTGGAAATCCAAATATATTACATCCACTGGTTCTCCTTTATCTACTCTGCTAGGTACATCCTCAAAAAACCTGAATAAATCTGTTCAACATGATTTCTCTTTCATAAAACGACATTAATTCTGCCCAATCATATTATGATTTTTTTTCAGTGACCTGTAACCACTTCCTTAATACTGGATTCCAGCATTTTCCTGACTACTGATGTCAGGTTAACTGGCCTGGAGTTCCCTGTTTTCTCTCTCCCTCCTTTCTTGAATCTATGTAATTTATCACGTTTATCAGCCTTACTTTGGATGGCAGGTTTCAAAGAACATGATCTTCATGGGACATGTCAGAATTGGATCGAAAGTACAAAGTCAATTTCTCTACAAGGGTAATCATTCTACTTCCCAAGGAAACTTTGGCTCCTGAGATCTGACAGATACTGAAATTATCTCCTTGGATTACCTGAATTAGGAGAAAGAGCATCATGTCCACTTCTTAATGTTTGCTGTTCAGAAGTACTTGTAATCTTTTGAGGAGTCTTGTGCGGAATAATGCATTCTTATTAAGGACAGGAATGTTCGACTTGTGAAAAATCAGTAAAGATTGGTTTGTGTCAGCACATTGGCATAGGGACAAGCTGTATGGATTACTGTTCTTATGTAATAGGTTTTAGTCATTCTCTATAAGTCATCAGATGCATACAGTAACAATCTAAATGTATACTGCAAATTTAGCATCGGAAAACATTCTCAGCGCTTGGTTGTTGCTCAGACCTAATTAGAGGGTAGGATTAGGGGAGGTTTCTGTAAGTGCTGCAGAAGAAAGTGGGGAGAGATTTGAGTGGTATATAAAATAGTTGAAGGACTAGATTGTATTCCTAATAGATTATTATTTAAATTTGATATATTGGATAAGACCAGGAGTCATACATACACGTTATGTAAGGGTAGGGCTAGGTTAGATATTAGGTAGTTCTGCTTTTCCCAGAAAATAATAGCCCAAGAAAACAAGTTGCTGGCTCATTCGGTGAGTGCTGAGTCTCTGCAAACCTTCAAAAGCGAACTGGATTAGTTCATGGCCGGGGCAGAGACATCTTATAAAAGGTAGGTTAAATACCAGGTAAATACAAGCATGGTCAGTGTGGTCTCCTGGACTAGATTTGACCGCCTGAAGGGTTGGAAAGGGATCTTCCAGATATTTTTCCCCCTAATTGACCGTGAGCTTTTACGTGTTTTTTTGCCTCTCCCAGGAGATTACATGGGTGCTGATGGACAGCGGTTATCTAATCACGATGTTTCAGGCATCATGTGGGCCAGGCTTGATGGACCAGATGGTCTTTTCTTAAAGGCTGCAAATTTGGAACCTTTAGCGTGGCTAAAGGCCACTTCACTTCCGGCGGGTAACACGTCGTCTGCCACTTTGGGCAGGTCAGCAGCGCTGCCATTGCCTGCGCTCGCCGCACATGTTTAAATGATCCAGATCGTGACATCAATCAGCGTGCAACGACTGACTTGATGCACAATCTGTGATTTTGAAGATTGCCACTCTTAATTCCACCTCTCCAAACTACGCATGGATGAATGTGCATGCAAAAGTACAACAGAGACGCTGCCAGCGCTACTTAATGTGACTCGCACAACTTTCAGGTAAGTTTAGATTTCTGCTTTTGGACTGGTTTCTTTGCATTTTATTGGAGTAGTGGAGTGTTACAATGCACTTAAAAAGTTGTTAGTGTGTTGGGAGTGATGCTGGATATTTGCAAGGCTTTGGCTGTTAAAGGAAGGCCTCTGAGAACACCACGGGCTCCCAGTCCTGGGGGCTTTAGTTGCAGTCCCCCTTGGGCTGCAGCATGACATGGAGATGGAGCAGAGGCAGCAAAGGGGGCAAGCTGCTCGCAGAGGGAGGAGGAAGCAGCAGAGGAGCAACAAATATGTTCTCGAGCCAACAAGTGGGCAGGCCTTATTAGACTTAGTAATGAGTAATGAGACAGATTTAGTTAACAGTCTAACAGTGCGTGAACATTGATCGAATAACAATCATGTAATCGGGTTCAACGTAGTGTTTGGAAGGGAGAATCGCGAAACAGTTACTAAGATTCTAGATTTTGGGAAGGCTGACTTCAATACGATGTCCACAGTAAATTGCAAATCTGTTAATGGGTTGAAAGACTGAAGATCAGTGGGAGAGGTTCAAAAAATAATTTAATGTGATACAGAACATGTTTGTACCCGAGGAGCAAGAGCTCTACTTGCCAAAAAAAGCCATAGGTGACTCGAGAGGTAAGGCAACATCAAACTACCAGAAAAAGCATACAAAAAGGCAAATAATAGCACAGATCCTGGCAAATGGGAGAGATACAAAGAACAGCAAAGGGTGACAAAACAGATAGTTAGCTATAAAAAGGGAGTATGAAAAGAAACTTACAAGGGATATCAAAATCAACACATTTATTTTACAACTAAGTTGGGAAAAAGAGTGTGGTCAGGAGCAATGTGGGCCCCTTGAAAACTGATAAAGATATATTGTAAATGAAAATAAGGAAATGGACATGTTGAATAATTATTTTGCATCAGTATTTACTGTAGAAGAGGAGGAGAGCATGCTGAAAATTCCAAGGAAACTACTATTGAATCAGAGACAGTGGGCCCGACATTCAGTACCGCTGGAAAACTGGTGCTCCCCCCACCTTTTTGTGGCCATTAGCGCTAAAATGTGGGTCACCCCATATTCGGCTTCAAAAGTGAACAAATGGGTTCCAGTGCTAATGAACCCTTCCAAAGTGGATTTTTCAGAGGTTTGGCTGTCTTTGAGCGCTATCACCACTGAGAAATTCAGCATGCAGGTAACGGTTTCTAACAAGCCAGCTGCTGCCTGGCCTTTTTAAAGGCCAGGGTTTGCAGCAAGGCCCCGAGGGGGGAAGGAGTTTGGAAGGATGGCTGGTGTAAGAGGTGCAAGGAGAGCCAACAGGTTCACTGATATGGAGCTGGCGACAATGATGGACGGAAGAAGAATACGGTTTCCTGATGTGGGGAGACCTGGCAGACCACCAGTACATAATGCATGGAGGGAGATTGCAGGGGAGGTGTCAGGCATTTACATATATATGTGAGGACGCACCCTCCCAGGAGGGTGCTGGCCAGTCTGCATCTGGCCCTTCCAGAGTGGCAATGGGTCGACGGGGATCATCATCATCATCATCCTCCTCCTCCTCCTCCTCCTCCTCCTCCTCCTCCCCCTCCTCCTCCTCCTCCTCCTCCTCCTCCTCCTCCTCCTCATCCTCATCCTCATCCAACATAGGAAATAGGTGCAGGAGTAGGCCATTTGGCCCTTCTGGCCTGCACCACCATTCAATAAGATCATGGCTGATCATTCCCTCAGTACCCCTTTCCTGCTTTCTCTCCATACCCCTTGATCCCTTTAGTCGTAAGGGCCATATCTAACTCTTGAATATATCCAATGAACTGGCATCAACAACTCTCTGCGGCAGGGAATTCCACAGGTTAACAACTCTCTGAGTGAAGAAGTTTCTCCTCATCTCAGTCCTAAATGGCCTACCCCTTATCCTAAGACTGTGTCCCCTGGTTCTGGACTTGCACAACATCGGGAACAATCTACCCACATCTAACCTGTCCCGCCCCTTCAGAATTGTGTATGTTTCTATGAGATCCCCTCTCATCCTTCTAAACCCCAATGTATAAAGGCCCAGTTGATTCAGCCTCTCCTCATATGTCAGTCCAGCCATCCCTGGAATCAGTCTGGTGAACCTTCGCTGCACTCCCTCAATAGCAAGAACGTCCTTCCTCAGATTACGAGACCAAAACTGAACACAATATTCCAGGTGAGGACTCACCAAGGCCCTGTACAACTGCAGTAAGACCTGCCTGCTCCTATACTCAAATCCCCTAGCTATGAAGGCCAACATGCCATTGGCCGCCTTCACCGCCTGCTGTGCCAACTTTCAATAACTGATGAACCATGACACCCAGGTCTCGTTGCACCTCCCCTTTTCCTAATCTGCCACCATTCAGATAATATTCTGTCTTCATGTTTTTGCCCCCAAGTGGATAACCTCACATTTATCCATATTATACTGCATCTGCCATGCATTTGCTCACTCACTTAACCTGTCTAAGTCACCCTGCAGCTTCTTCGCGTCCCCCTCACTGCTCACACTGCCATCCAGTTTAGTGTCATCTGCAAACTTGGAGATAGTACACTCAATCCCTTCATCCAAATCATTGATCTATATTGTAAAGAGCTGGGGTCCCAGCACTGAGCCCTGCGACACTCTACTAGTCACTGCCTGCCATTCTGAAAAGGATCTGTTTATCCCGACTCTCTGCTTCCTGTCTGCCAACCAATTCTCTATCCACGTCAGTACATTACCCCCAATACCATGTGCTTTGATTTTGCACACCAATCTCTTGTGTGTGACCTTGTCAAAAGCCTTTTGAAAGTCCAAATACACCACATCCACTGGTTCTTCCTTGTCCGCTCTACTAGTTACATCCAATTCCAAAAATTCTAGAAGATTTGTCAAGCATGATTTCCCCTTCATAAATCCATGCTGACTTGGACCGATCCTGTCACTGCTTTCCAAATGTGCTGCTATTTCATCCTTAATAATTGATTCCAACATTTTCCCCACCACTGATGTCAGGCTAACCGGTCTATAATTACCCACTTTTTCTCTCCCTCCCTTTTTAAAAAGTGGTGTTACATTAGCTACCCTCCAGTCCATAGGAACTGATCCCGAGTCGATAGGCTGTTGGAAAATGATCACCAATGTATCCACTATTTCTAGGGCCACTTCCTTAAGTACTCTGGGATGCAGATTATCAGGCCCCGGGGATTTATCGGCCTTCAATCTCATCAATTTCCCCAACACAATGTCCTGCCTAATATGGATATCCTTCAGTTCCTCCTTCTCACTAGACCCTCGGTCCCCTAGTACTTCCAGAAGGTTATTTGTGTCTTCCTTCGTGAAGACAGAACCAAAGTATTTGTTCGATTGGTCTGCCATTTCTTTGTTACCCATTATAAATTCACCTGAATCCGACTGCAAGGGACCTACATTTGTCTTCACTAATCTTTTTCTCTTCACATATTTATAGAAGCTTTTGCAGTCAGTTTTTATGTTCCCTGCAAGCTTCTTCTCGTACTCTGTTTTCCACCTCTTAATTAAACCCTTTGTCCTCCTCTGCTGAATTTAAATTTCTCCCCGTCCTCAGGTTTGCTGCTTTTTCTGGCCAATTTATATGTCTCCTTCTTGGATTTAACACTATCCTTAATTTCCCTTGTTAGCCACGGTTGAGCCACCTTCCCCATTTTATTTTTACTCCAGACAGGGATGTACAATTGTTGAAGTTCATTCTTGTGATCTTTAAATGATCTTTTATGCAGCAGACTGTAGTTTATGTAGACACCTTTAGTAATGACTCCACGAGGCAGTGTATGATACTTAAACTGTGAAGACCTGTAGTCCTTTATTTGCAGCTCCTCAGTGAGGACAACAAGCTGTGAGTTCCTTTTTATACTGGGTTACCTGCAGTGTGCAGGTAACCCTTAGGTCTCCAGCAACAGCACCCTCTGGTGTACAGGCAAGGTGTGTACAGTTTAAGGGTACATTCAGTGTTGCAGAACAGTAAACAAGCATGCATACACAACACAGACCACGTCGATGATGGAGACCCATTGAGGAGAGTACTGCAAGCTGCCACCAGAGCGGTCCAGGCACCGGAACCTCTGATTAAGGATGCCTAAGCACTGCTGGATGATGCACCTGATGGCACAATGAGCATCATTGTACACATGCCCTGGCACTATCCTGGGGTTCCGCAGTGGAGTGAGCAGCCAAGTGTACAGGGGATATCCTTTGTCCCCAAGCAGCCAATCGCAATCCTGATTCGGGCCAGTGAAGATGGCGGGCACACTGGTCTGGTGCAGAATGAACGAATCATGGCTGCTGCCTCCCTTGCCCGCTGCCTCTCTGTACAGTGCTGATGGCGACACCTTCTCCTGCATGCTGCCCTGCTTCTGATCAGGTGTACCAGGTGTCTTCCCTCCCAGCACTCCTCCCATCCTCAGGATAAATCCTGCCAAGCAGGTCTCTGCAGCCCACAGGCCTCCACTAAAGAGTCGGTCCTGAAAGTTGTACAAAAGTCTGTGAAAACCTCTGAGCAGCACTCGGCAGGTTGAATGGAGCCAAAACAATTAATAAAACTCTTAAAAGATAAATACAGTGGATGCTGTAATCTTAAAACAAAAACACTAAATAAAACTATTTCCCTACCAAAGGGCCCCGATCGCAGCAACACTCCAGCAGTGTCCTGTTCGAGCACCCACTTGTTTACCTCACGGGGGCACTGCTGGGAAAGGGTTTACCTTTTTACAGCTGAAAATCCCTGTCCATTCTGCTTGCCAGTGGACCGCACACTGAAGAGCTCATCTCTGGAAAATTACCCTTCACTGCGCCGTTTGAGGCGGAAGTGAACACCGCTCAAATCCCCTCTGAGCTGAATATGGCTTGGGGAGGGAAAATCATCTGACTGCGGTGGCCGATCGATTTTTTTTGGTCGCCCGACCAAACGCCGCAGTAACCGTCCCTTGGGGGACGATGAATTTCGGCCCCAGGGACTCACCAAATTTGCCGTAAGCAAAATAACAGTAATGAAGAAAATAACGGTGTTCAACAGAGTGCAGGAACAACATATTCCACGAAAAGGAAAGAACAAACTAAATGCGAATGACACTCCATGGATGTAACGAACAGGGTGGATAAAGGGGAACTAGTGGATGTAGTGTATTTGGACTTCCAGAATGCATTTGATAAGGTGCCACATAAAAGGTGACTGCACAAGATAAAAGTTCACGGGGTTGGGGGTAAGATATTAGCATGGATATAGGATTGGCTAACGAACAGAAAACAGAGAGTAGGGATAAATGGTTCATTGCCAACCCGAGAATCAGTAACCAGTGGGGTGCCGCAGGGATCAGTGCTGGGACCCCAACTATTTACAATCTATATTAACGACTTGGAGGAAGGGACTGAGTGTAACGTCGCCAAGTTTGCCGATGATACAAAGATGGGAGAAAAAGCAATGTGTGAGGAGGACACGCAAAATCTGCAAAAGGACATAGAAAGGCTAAGTGAGTGAGAAAAAAATTTGGCAGATGGAGTATAATGTTGGAAAGTGTGAGGTCATGCACTTTGACAGAAAAAAATTAAAGAGCAAGTTATTATTTAAATGGTGAAAGATTGCAAAGTGCTGCAGTACAGCGGGACCTGGGGCTACTTGTGCATGAAACACAAAAGGTTAGCATGCAGGTACAATAAGTGATAGAAACATAGAAAATATGTGCAGGAGTAGGCCATTCGGCCCTTCGAGCCTGCACCACCATTCAATAAGATCATGGCTGATCCTTCACCTCAGTACCCCTTTCCCGCTTTCTCTCCATACCCCTTGATCTCTTTAGCTGTAAGGGCCATATCTAACTCCCTCTTGAATATATCCAATGAACTGGCATCAACAACTCTCTGCGGTCGGGAATTCCACAGGTTAACAACTCTCTGAGTGAAGAAGTTTCTCTTCATCTCAGTCCTAAATGGCTTACCCCTTACCCTTAGACTGTGTCCCCTGGTTCTGGACTTCCCCAACATCGGGAGCATTCTTCCTGCATTTAACCTGTCAAGTCCTGTCAGAATTTTATATGTTTCTATGAGATCCCCCCTCATTCATCTAAACTCCAGTGAATACAGGCCCAGTCAATCCAGTCTCTCCTCATATGTCAGTCCTGCCATCCCGGGAATCAGTCTGGTGAACCTTTGCTGCATTCCCTCAATAGCAAAAACATCCTTCCTCAGATTAAGAGACCAAAACGGAAAACAATCTTCCTGGTGAGGCCTCACCAAGGCCCTGTACAACTGCAGTAAGACCTCCCTGCTCCTATACTCCAATCCATGAAGGCCAACATACCATTTGCCGCCTTTATCGCCTGCTGTACCTGCATGCCAACTTTCAATGACTGATGTACCGTGGCACCCAGATCTCGTTGCACCTCCCCTTTTCCTAATCTTCCACCATTCAGATAATATTCTGTCTTCATGTTTTTGCCCCCAAGTGGATAACATCACGTTTATCCACATTATACTGCATCTGCCATGCATTTGCCCACTCACCTAACCTGTCTAAGTCACCCTGCAGCCTCGTAGCGTCCTCCTCACAGCTCACAGCCATCCAGTTTAGTGTCATCTGCAAACTTGGAAATATTACACTCAATCCCTTCATCCAAATCATTGATGTATATTGTAAATAGCTGGGGTCCCAGCACTGAGCCCTGCAGCACTCCACTAGTCACTGCCATTCTGAAAAGGATCTGTTTATCCCGACTCTCTGCTTCCTGTCTGCCAACCAGTTCTATATCCACGTCAGTACATTACCCCCAATACTTTAATTTTGCAAACCAATCTCTTGTGTGGGACCTTGTCAAAAGCCTTTTGAAAATCTAAATACACCACATCCACTGTGATCAGGAAGGTCAATGGAATCTTGGCCTTTATTGCAAAGGGGATGGAGTATAATAGCAGGGATGTCTTGCTACAGTTGTATAGGGTATTGGTGAGGCCACACCTGGAATACTGCGTGCAGTTTTGGTTTCCAGATTTACAAAAGTATATACTTGCTTTGGAGGCAGTTCAGAAGAAATTCCTCCTCATCTCAGTTTTAAATGGGCAGCCCATTATTCTAAGACTATGTCCCCTAGTTTCAGTTTCCCCTATGAGTGGAAATATTCTCTCTGCATCCACCTTGTCGAGGTCCCTCATTGTTATAAGTTTCAATAAGATCACCTCTGATTCTTCTGAACGCCAATGAGTTCAACCTATGAGTCCAATGAGCCCAACCTATCTTCATAAGCCAACCCCCTCATCTCCAGAATCAATCTAGTGAATCTTCTCTGAACAGCCTCCAATGCAAGTATATCCTTCCTTAAATACGCAGTACTCCAGGTGTGGCCTCACCAATACCCTATACAGTTGTAGCAGGACTTCTCTGCTTTTATACTCTATCCCCCTTGCAATAAAGGTCAACATTCCATTTGCCTTCCTGATTACTTACTGTACCTGCATACTAACTTTTTGTATTTCATGCACAAGAACCCCCAGGTCCCTCTGTACTGCAGCACTTTGCAATTTTTCTCCATTTAAATTATAATTTGCTTTTCTATTATTTCTGCCAAAGTGGATAACCTCACATTTTTCCACATTATACTCTATCTGCCATATATTTGCCCACTCACTTAGCCTGTCTACATTCCTGTGCAGATTTATTGTGACATCCTCACAATTTGCTTTCCCACCCATCTTTGTATCATCGGCAAACTTGGCTACATTACACTCGGTCCCCCCGAAAAGAAAAATATTCTATAGGCACATCAATAAAAAAAGAAGGTTGGGATGGGAATAGGCCCATTAAGGGATAGACATGATAATATCACGGGTAACGATAGAGAGATGGCAGAAGTCTTAAATAATAAGTTTGCTTCAGTGTTTACCAGGGAGATGGAACAGGTGGACATGACATTGGATGATGAGATTAGCAATAAGATAAATACATATAAAATAAAAAGAACATAGCCCCTCGAGCCTGTTCGGCCATTCAACAAGATCATGGCTGATCTGGCCGTGGATTCAGCTCCACTTACCCGCCCGCTCTCCATAACCCTTAATTCCCTTATTGGTTAAAAATCTATCTATCTGTGATTTGAATACATTCAATGAGCTAGCCTCAACTGCTTCCTTGGGCAGAGAATTCCACACATTCACAACCCTCTGGGAGAAGAAATTCCTTTTCAACTCAGCTTTAAATTGGCTCCCCCGTATTTTGAGGCTGTGATCCCTAATTCTAGTCTCCCCGACCAGTGGAAACAACCTCTCTGCCTCTATCTTGTCTATCCCTTTCATTATTTTAAATGTTTCTATAAGATCACCCCTCATCCTTCTGAACTCCAACAAGTAAAGACCCAATCTACTCAATCTATCATCATAAGGTAACCCCCTCATCTCCGGAATCAGCCTAGTGAATCGTCTCTGTACCCCCTCCAAAGCTAGTAGATCCTTCCTTAAGTAAGGTGACCAAAACTGCACGCAGTACTCCAAGTGCGGCCTCACCAATACCCTGTACAGTTGCAGCAGGTCCTCCCTGCTTTTGTACGCCATCCCTCTCGCAATGAAGGCCAACATTCCATTCGCCTTCCTGATTACCTGCTGCACCTGCAAACTAACTTTTTGGGATTCATGCACAAGGACCTCCAGGTCCCTCTGCACCGCAGCATGTTGTAATTCCTCCCCATTCAAATAATATTCCCTTTTACTGTTTTTTTTTTCCCAAGGTGGATGACCTCACATTTTCCGACATTGTATTCCATCTGTCAAACCTTAGCCCATTCGCTTAACCTATCTAAATCTCTTTGCAGCCTCTCTGTGTCCTCTACACAACCCGCTTTCCCACTAATCTTTGTCATCTGCAAATTTTGTTACACTACACTCTGTCCCCTCTTCCAGGTCATCTATGTATATTGTAAACAGTTGTGGTCCCAGCACCGATCTCTGTGGCACACCACTCACCACCGATTTCCAACCCGAAAAGGAGCCATTTATCCCGACTCTCTGCTTTCTGTTAGCCAGCCAATTCTCTATCCATGCTAATACATTTCCTCTGACTCCGCTTACCTTTATCTTCTGCAGTAATCTTTTATGTGGCACCTTATCGAATGTCTTTTGAAAATCTAAATACACCACATCCATCGGTACACCTCTATCCACCATGCTCGTTATATCCTCAAAGAATTCCAGTAAATTAGTTAAACATGATTTTCCCTTCATGAATCCATGTTGCGTCTGCTTGATTGCACAATTCTTATCTAGATGTCCCGCTATTTCTTCCTTAATGATAGCTTCAAGCATTTTCCCCACTACAGATGTTAAATTAACCGGCCTATAGTTACCTGCCTTTTGTCTGCCCCCTTTTTTAAACAGAGGCGTTACATTAGCTGCTTTCCAATCCGCTGGTACCTCCCCAGAGTCCAGAGAATTTTGGTAGATTATAACTAATGCATCTGTTATAACGTCCGCCATCTCTTTTAATACCCTGGGATGCATTTCATCAGGACCAGGGGATGTGTCTACTTTGAGTCCCATTAGCCTGTCCAGCACTGCCCCCTTAGTGATTATTTCAAGGTCCTCCCTTCCCACATTCCCGTGACCAGCAATTTTTGGCATGGTTTTTGTGTCTTCCACTGTGAAGACCGAAGCAAAATAATTGTTTAAGGTCTCAGCCATTTCCACATTTCCCATTATTAAATCCCCCTTCTCATCTTCTAAGGGACCAACATTTACTTTAGTCACTCTTTTCCTTTTTATATATCGGTAAAAGCTTTTACTGTCTGTTTTTATGTTTTGCGCAAGTTTATTTTTGTAATCTATCTTTCCTTTATTGCTTTCTTAGTCATTCTTTGCTGTCGTTTAACATTTTCCCAATCTTCTATTTTCCCACTAACCTTGGCCACCTTATACGCATTGGTTTTTAATTTGATACTCTCCTTTATTTCCTTGGTTATCCACGGCTGGTTATCCCTTTTCTTACCGCCCTTCTTTTTCACTGGAATATATTTTTGTTGAGCACTATGAAAGAGCTCCTTAAAAGTCCTCCACTGTTCCTCAACTGTGCCACCGTTTAGTCTGTGTTTCCAGTCCACTTCAGCCATCTCTGCCCTCATCCCATTGTAGTCCCCTTTGTTTAAGCATAGTACGCTCGTTTGAGACGCTACTTCCTCACCCTCAATCTGTATTACAAATTCAACCATACTGTGATCACTCATTCCGAGAGGGGATATATTAAATAAATTAATCAAAGTCAGAGGATAAAACTCCTGGTCCGGATGGATTGCATCCACGCATTTAAAAAGAATCTAGGGAAGAGATAACAGTGGTATTACTGCACATATTTAAGAATTTGTTCGATAAGGGTGTAGTGCCAGAGGACTGACATAATAGCTAACATAACGGGTTGGCTTTCGGGGTTTTTTGACGAAAATGGTCGTGATATGTGAAACTTAGCGTTTTCGCTGCGCTACCATTTTTAGACGAATTTTTGGCCTTTACGTCTGGTAAGGGAGGCGTTACACAAGGATTCGTGGCGCAAACTGCGAGTTTTGGCAACTTTAGTCTGGGGCCGGGAGAGCTGCAAGGAGGTGGGGAGGGGGAGAAAGAAAAAAAAAATCCAAAAAACAACGAAAAACATTTACAAGACCCTTAACAATGTAATCGCTGCAAAAAAATTCATAAATAAAAACATTAAATTACCTTTTTTGCAGGTTTTCGTACTTACTGCTGCTGACAGGGCTGCACCGACAGGTTTGACCTGTCGCTATTATGGGCACGGCACGCAGATTGGGAGAGTGCTGAACCTCTGACTCAAACGCAATCTGAGTCATTGTATGTCGTGCACCTCCATCCGACGATACTTGAAAGCGTCGCCGCAAACAGGTACTCGAGGATCCCCCCTGGCTTTGCAACCAGGTTTTCGTCGCGGAGGGTCAAATCGCAGCGAAAACCCGGTCACAAACCTGCCGAAAATTCGGCTCAATACCTATATTTAAGAAGGGGGATAGAACATGTCCAGGGAATTATAGACCAGTCAGCTTAACATCGGTGGTAGGAAAAGTAATGGAATCCCTACTAAAGGAGAAAATAGAACATCTTGAAACCAAAAATATAAGAATGAATAGTCAGCATGGTTTTCAAAAGGGAAAGTCTTGCTTGACCAACGTCATTGAATTTTTTGAAGAGGTAACCGAGAGTAAACAATGGTAATGCATTAGATGTAATTTATCTAGATTTTCAAATAGACTGATGAACAAGGTCAGAGAATAGAGAGTCAGGGGACAAGTAGCAGAATGGATAGCTAGCTGGCTTCAAGACAGAAAGCAGAGAGTAGGAGTAAAAGGTAGCTATTCACAGTGGCAGAAGGTGGGTAGTGGTGTTCCACAAGGATAGTGCTGGGACCACTGTTGTTTACAATTTATATTAACGATTTAGACTTTGGAATCAAAATCACAATTGACTGCAACAAATTACAGGAGAACGTTAGTAAACTTGCAGAATGGGCATATAATTGGCAAATGAAGTTCAACACAGATAAATGTGAGGTATTACATTTTGGTAGGGAGAATAGGGAGGTCACTTATTACTTGGAGGGTGAGAGTCTAGGTGGGGTCGAGGAACAAAGGGATCTCGGTACAAATACATAAATCATTAAAAGTTGCGACACAGGTTAGCAAAGGCCATAAAAAAAGCAAACCAAGCACTAGGGTTTATTTCTAGAGGTATGGAATTGAAAAGTAGGGAAGTTATGGTAAACCTGCATCGAACCTTGGTTAGACCACATTTAGAGTACTGCGTACAGTTCTGGTCGCCATATCATTAAAAAGGATATCGAGGCACTGGGAAGGTTGCAGAGAAGGTTTACAAGGATGATGCCAGAAATGTGAGGGTATACAAAAGGATGGACAGGCTGGGTCTCTTTTCTCTTGGGGGAAAAAAAGAAGGCTAAGGGGTGACCCAATCGAGGTCTTCAAATTTATGAAAGGTTTTGATAGAGTGGATACAGAGAGAATGTTTCCACTTGTGGGGAAAAGCATAACTAGAGGCCATCAATACAAGATAGTCACTAAGAAATCCAATTGGGACTTCAGAAGAAAATTCTTTATTCAATGAGTGGTGAGAATGTGGAACTCGCTACCACAAGGAGTGGTTGAAGTGAATAGTATAGAGGCATTTAAGCGGTGGCTAGACAAGCAAATGAGGAAGAAGGGAATAGAGAGTTATGCTGATAGATTTAGATGAGGAAAGGCAGGAGGAGGCTCGAGCAAGCATAACCGCTGGCATGGACTGGTTGGGCCGAATGGCCTGTTTCTGTGTTGTATATCCTATGTAATGTAATAATGGCACGAAAGGATTAACAAATCCCCAGGACCAGATGGTTTCCATCCCAGGAAAAGGAGGTAGGTTAGCATATTGCAGATGCCCTACCTACAATCTTCCAGAGTTCTCTCGCTTCAGGAACCATTCCTTTAGATTGGAAAATTGCATATGTCACTCGGCTATTTAAGAAGGGTGGGAGAGGGAAACCAGGGAATTATAGACCAGTTAGCCTAACATCTGTTGTTGGGAAATTACTCGAGTCTATAATCAAGGATGAAGTGACTGACTGCCTTGAAAATTTTCAACTTATCAGAGAGAGCCAGCATGGATTCGTAAAGGGATAGGTCATGCCTGATGAACCTGATTGAATTTTTTAAAGAGTTAATTATCGTAGTGGGCAGAGCAATGTCTGTGGATGTTATTTATATGGACTTTCAGAAGGCATTTGATAAAGTCGAAGCTCATGGAATTGAAGGCAAACTATTGACCTAGTTAGGAAATAGGCTGAGTGCAGGAGACAGGGCAGATAATGGACAGATACTCTAATTGTCAGGATGTGACGAGTAGTGTCCTGCAAGAATCTGTGTTGGTGTCTCAACTATTCACTGTATTTATTAACGACTTGGGTGATGGGATAGAAAGCAATATATCCAAGTTTGCTGATGTCACAAAGATAGGCTGCATTGTCAGCACTGTAGACGGAAGCACAACATTAGAGAGAGATATTAATAGATTAAGTGAATGGGCAAAACTGTGGCATATGGATTTCAATGTAGGTAAATGTGGTCATCCTCTGGACCTAAAAAGATAGAACAAAATACTTTGTAAATGGTGAATAGCTAGAAACAGTGGAGGTCCAAAGAGACTTGGAGGTCCAGGTATACAGATCATTGGAATTTAATAAGAATATAAGAACATAAGAAATAGGAGCAGGAGTGGGCCATACGGCCCCTCGAGCCTGCTCCGCCAATTAATAAGATCATGGCTGATCCAATCATGGACTCAGCTCCACTTCCCCGCCCGCTCCCCATAACCCCTTATTCCCTTATTGTTTAAGAAACTCTCTATTTTTGTCTTAAATTTATTCAATGTCCCAGCTTCCACAGCTCTCTGGGACAGCGAATTCCATAGATCCACAACCCTCAGAGAAGAAATTTCTCCTCATCTCAGTTTTAAATGGGCGGCCCCTTATTCTAAGATTATTCCCTCTAATTCTAGTCTCCCCTATCAGCGGAAACACTCTCTGCATCCACCTTGTCAAGCCCCCTCATAATCTTATACGTTTTGATAAGATCACCCCTCATTCTTCTGCATTCCAATCAGTAGAGGCCCAACCTACTCAACCTTTCGTCATAAGTCAACTCTGGATCAGTTCCTATGGATTGGAGGGTAGCTAATGTAACGCCACTTTTTAAAAAGGGAGGGAGAGAGAAAACAGGGAATTATAGACAGGTTAGCCTGACATCGGTAGTGGGGAAAATGTTGGAATCAATTATTAAAGACGTAATAGCAACGCATTTGGAAAGCAGTGACAGGATCGGTCCAAGTCAGCATGGATTTATGAAAGGGAAATCATGCTTGACAAATCTTCGATAATTTTTTGAGGATGTAACTAGTAAAGTGGATAAGTGAGAACCATTGGATGTGGTGTATTTGGACTTTCAAAAGGCTTTTGACAAGGTCTCACACAAGAGATTAGTGTGTAAAATTAAAGCACATGGTATTGGGGGTAATGTATTGACGTGGATAGAGAACTTGTTGGCAGACAGGAAGCAAAGAGTAGGAATAAACAGGTCCTTTTCAGAATGGCAGGCAGTGACTAGTGGGGTACCGCAAGGTTCAGTGCTGGGACCCCAGCTATTTACAATATATATTAATGATTTGGATGAAGGAATTGAATGTAATATCTCTAAGTTTGCAGATGACACTAAGCTGGGTGGCAGTGTGTACTGTGAGGAGGATGCTAAGAGGCTGCAGGGTGACTTGGACAGGTTAGGTGAATGGGCAAATGCATGGCGGATACAGTATAATGTAGATAAATGTGAGGTTATCCACTTTGGTGGCAAAAACAGGAAGGCAGAATATTATCTGAATGGTGACAGATTATGAAAAGGGGAGGTGCAACGAGACCTGGGTGTCATGATACATCAGTCATTGAAAGTTGGCATGCAGGTACAGCAGGCGGTGAAGAAGGCAAATGGCACATTGGCCTTCATAGTGAGAGGATTTAAGTATAGGAGCAGGGAGGTCTTACTGCAGTTGTACAAGGCCTTGGTGAGGCCACACCTTGAATATTGTGTTCAGTTTTGGTCTCCAAATCTGAGGAAGGACATTCTTGCTATTGAGGGAGTGCAGCGAAGGTTCACCAGACTGATTCACGGGATGGCAGGACTGACATATGAAGAAAGACTGGTTCGACTAGGCTTATATTCACTGAAATTTAGAAGAATGAGAGGGGATCTCATAGAAACATATAAAATTCTGACGGGATTGGACAGGTTAGATGCAGGAAGCATGTTCCCGATGTTGGGGAAGTCCAGAACCAGGGGTCACAGTCTAAGGATAAGGGGTAAGACATTTAGGATCGAGATGAGGAGAAACTTCTTCACTCAGAGAATTATGAACCTGTGAAATTCTCTACCACAAAAAGTTGTTGAGCCAGTTCGTTAGATATATTCAAAAGGGAGTTAGATATGGCACTTACAGCTAAAGGGATCAAGGGGTATGGAGAGAAAGCAGGAATGGGGTACTGAAGTTGCATGATTAGCCATGATCATATTGAATGGTGGTGCAGGCTCGAAGGGCTGAATGGCCTATTCCTGCACCTGTTTTCTATGTTTCTAACCCCCTCATCTCTGGAATCAACCTAGTGAACCTTCTCGGAACTGCCTCCAAAGCAAGTATATCCTTTTGTAAATATGGAAACCAAAACTGCACGCAGTATTCCAGGTGTGGCTTCACCAGTACCCTGTACAACTGTAGCAAGATTTCTCTGCTTTTATACTCCATCCTCTTTGCAATAAAGGCCAAGATTCCATTGGCCTTCCTGATCACTTGCTCTACCTGCGTACTAACCTTTTGTGTTTCATGCACAAGTATCCCCAGGTCCCGCTGTACTGCAGCACTTTGCAATTTGTCTATGTCCTTTTGCAGATTTTTTGTGTCCTCCTCACACAATGCTTTTCCTCCCATCTTTGTATCGTCAGCAAACTTGGCTACGTTACACTCGGTCCCTTCCTCCAAGTCATTAATATAGATTGTAAATAGTTGGGGTCCCAGCACTGATCCCTGTGACACCCCACTGGTTACTGATTGCCAACCCGAGAATGAACCATTTATCCCGACTCCCTGTTTTCTGTTTATCAGCCAATCTTCTATCCATGCTAATTATATTACGCCCAACCCCGTGAACTTTCATCTTGAGCAATAACCTTTTATGTGGCGCCTTATCAAATGCCTTCTGGAAATCCAAATACTCCACATCCACTGGTTCCCTCTTATCCACCCTGCTCGTTACATCCTCAAAGAACTCCAGCAAATTTGTCAAACATGACTTCACCTTCATAAATCCATGCTGACTCTGCTTGACTAAATGATGCTTTTCCAAATGTCCTGCTACTGCTTCCTTAATAATGGATTCCAGCATTTTCCCGACGTCAGATGTTAGGCTAACTGGTCTATGGTTTCCTGCATTCTGTCTGCCTCTGTGGGACCGACCGATTGGAACCATGGAAGGGTGGTATCACAGAGCTCTACAACAGAAAACTGGTGATAGTGGCGTAAAGGAGGGCAAGGAGAGATAAATGCATTGCAATCACAGTTGCACAGTTTATTGTTATTGACCGCCCACGATGGTACCCGTGCTGTGGAAAGGATGGAAATCTGCCTGAAGGAATTTGAAGCAGAGGTTGAGTGGCGAAGACATGTTCCAGAGCCTTAGAAAGGAAAATGAGGTCCGAGGTGGATTAGTAGTAGTATGGCCCGAAGAGATTGTGGGTGCGCTTATTAATGAGAGAGAATGGTGCCTGAGGAGAGGGAGCAGTTGATGATGTTGGCGACTATTGGATTTGAGTCAAGGAGAGATAGTTGAATGTTCAAAGCCGAATCTCTGCACAGTCAGAGATGTGGAGGTTAAGTCTACAATGATTATGTTGAGGCTTTATGATGGACGACTAAATTGGACTTCACTTGTAATAATCAATGCAATTATGGTCATTCTATTTCAACAAAGACATACTTGCATTTGAAAGAGTGCAGAGAAGAGTTACAAGAAGGAAAATGTAAGGCGGATGAGCTATGAGGAAAAATTAGAAATTTATGCTCCATGGTTTAAAGAGAAAAAGTTACGGTGTCATTCAATTGAGATGGATAAGTTATTAAATTGTGTAGATAAGGGGGCGAAATTCCACTGCTGTGCGCCTCCCATTAGCGCCTCTGGGGGGCGCTAACTGTGGGCATGAATGTGTTTTCTCCGTGGGGGGGGGGCACGGGGGGATGCAACCGGCTCCCGCAAAATTGCGCGATTGTTGGCAGAAGTGCAAAACCAGTAGTGCAGCAACGCTGCAGGTAGTGCCCCAGACCGCTGCGCCTCCGGTGATGACGTTACCGCTGTGCGTGGTGACCTATTTTCGTCCTAAAGTGCCATGTTTTTGCCTCGCGGCAGAAATTGGGCATTGCCCCGTGAAGCTGCCACGGGCGATGTCCTTGCCAGTCTCGCGGATTGCAAACACTATGTTTGCGGGGCGAAACTTAAAGGGGAGGTGCGCACGCCATTTTGCGATGCCCTCCAAATTTACCAGTCCAGCCTCGGAGTCCATTTTAGTGGGGTCCGTTTCGGTGCCAGGCTGCAGCTGCGGGACCCCACAACCCCGATGATCGAGTGAAGGCCTATCAAAAGCCCTGCAGAGCTCACAGCATCCCTCCCCTTTAAGGGCTCTTGGAACGCATGAAACTAGGATTCCGGCTGGAGGCCTACATTCACTGTCCAATGTACGGGAATATGCCCTCCAGATATGTATTTGTATCCTGGAATCTCGTGGGCCTAGACCACCAATCACTATGTAGTATTCTCATTGATAATAATGGGAGCTCTGTTTTTACAAATGAATTGAAATTGAATTAAATGTTTTGGAAAAAATATTATTTTTTGATTTTTTTTTCATGTATTTTAATAGGGTTAAAAATAAACTTACCTTACTGGACAGGGTTTTTAATATAAATTTTTATATGTTTTAAAACTCTTACGCTGGTAAAAGTAGTTTATGCGCCTGCTTTTATCAGAAGTAAGAGTGAAGGATGTTCGCTGGGCAAGAGTTGGGCAAATAGCCCAATGTCCTTCCTGCGGGGATGCATTCGATATGTGAAAATACATTTTGACAGATTGGAAAAGCCGGTTCTCGGTGCATGTGCATTGCGCGCCAAGAACCGGCATTTATGAGGCCTCGCCGGGACCATGCGCACATTGTGCACACCCAGCGAGGCCGCAAGGTTCGGCTAAAAGTCTATTTAAATTTCATGTTAGAAAAAAATTATTTATCTAAAGCGTGATGAATTTTTCAATAACTTACCAAGTAAGATGGTGAAATCAAAGACATTAGGAGAGCCTAAGATGCAGTTGAATGTTCGGCTGGATGAGTTTAAATACTGGAGCAAATGTCCTGTGCTCATCCTTGAATAATTCTTCTTCAGGTTCTTATGCCACTTTACTTGCATAGTTGAATCTTATACTGTGAGGCATTCTTCATCTTGTTAGAAATGCCTGTTATCCCTGGTGCTGAATATTAAATGAGGAATTCTTATGATACTCATGATTTATCCACCATTCTAGGCAATTTATGATCCATTTATAATTTCATATGAAGCTAATAGTGATATGGGCAGTGGCCAAGGTACAAATGGCATACATGAATGCAGCCATTCTGCAACTCAGGTGCTGCATCTAATGTCGGAACATGAAGTAGGAGATGCAGTGAATCCATTGTCCCTGTTGAACCCTTCATTACGTCCTGATGCCCGAGGTGGAAAAAAGATAAGATGCTTTTACTTAGATTGACAGCTACACTGGAGGTATTCACAAAATTCATGGCGTTGTTAATTGTCTACCCTTGCAGTGGTTTGCAGGATTGTGGCGATGCCCTCTGTGGGTTCTCAAACTACTGACAGCAGCCATTTTTCTGGTCTTCCACTGAGCACCAGCAGAGATTTTTTTTGCATCTTTTTCCCCAAAACAAACATATTTGGAATGTGAAGGGAATTGATCTTGGTAATTTTTGCATATTCCTCAAAGCTTCTGATTGTTATTGCATTGTTTTAGAATGGCAGTAACAGATGTTTGTTAATGGGATGCAATAATTGCTTTTCATTTTTAACCATGGGGTAGAATGGCATTTTGACTGAAGTATAGGCTACTGCAGGCAATCAATTAAATAGAAAAGTGATGCAAATAAGGATCTGGTAATCCCCACCTTCCCTTTGCTGTCTCCCTAACTTAATCATACCCATTCTTGAGTTTTTGTCATCCCAGATTTAAAAAAGTATATAGTGCTTTTTTATTCGGTTAAACAGATCATCTATCAATTCCAGCGTTTGAGAGATTGATAGCATTATAGAGGTGAATCAAATACCATCCTACTGCAGGCAATGCGTAGTGTTGGGTTATTCAGTTTTTTTTTAAGAATAATGTTGAAAAGATGTATAATTAAAGCAAGGTGTATTCATTCTAAGCCCAGCTTCTCTCTCCATAAAGTAAACGGAATATTTTACATAGAAAATAGGTGCAGGAGTAGGCCATTCGGCCCTTCAAGCCTGCACCACCATTCAATTTGATCATGGCTGATCACGCAACTTCAGTACACCATTCCTGCTTTCTCTCCATACCCCTTGATCCCTTTAGCCGTAAGGGCCACATCTAACTTCCTCTTGAATATATTCAACGAACTGACATCAACAACTCTCTGCGGTAGAGAATTCCACAGGTTAACAACTCTCTGAGTGAAGAAGTTTCTCCTCATCTCAATCCAAAATGGCGTACCCCTTATCCTTAGACTGTGACTCCTGGTTCTGGACTTCCCCAACATCGGGAACATTCTTCCTGCATCTAACCTGTCCAATCCCGTCAGAATTTTATATGTTTCTATGAGATTCCCTCTCACTTTTCTAAATTCCAGTGAATATAAGCCTAGTCGATCCAGTCTTTCTTCACGTCTCAGTCCTGCCATCCCAGGAATCAGTCTAGTGAATCTTCGCTGCACTCCCTCAATAGCAAGAATGTCCTTCCTCAGATTAGGAGACCAAAACTGTACACAATATTCAAGGTGTGGCCTCACCAAGGCCCTGTACAACTGCAGTAAAACCTCCCTGCTCCTATACTCAATTCCTCTCGCTATGAAGGCCAACATGCCATTTGCCTCTTCACCACCTGCATGCCAACTTTCAATGACTGACGTACCCTGACACCCAGGTCTCGTTGCACCTCCCCTTTTCCTAATCTGTTACCATTCAGATAATATTGTGCCTTCCTGTTTTTGCCACCAAAGTGGATAACCTCACATTTATCTACATTATACTGCATCTGCCATGCATTTGTCCACTCACCTAACCTGTCTAAGTCACCCTGCAGCCTCTTGGCATCCTCCTCACAGTTCACACTGCCACCCAGCTTAGTGTCATCTGCAAACTTGGAGATATTACATTCAATTCCTTCGTCTAAATTATTAATGTATATTGTAAATAGCTGGGGTCCCAGCACTGAACCTTGCGATACCCCACAAGTCACTGCCTGCCATTCTGAAAAGGACCCGTTTATTCCTACTCTTTGCTTCCTGTCTGCTAACCAGTTCTCTATCCATATCAATACATTACCCCCAATACCATGTGCTTTAATTTTGCACACTAATCTCTTGTGTGGGACCTTGTCAAAAGCCTTTTGAAAGTCCAAATAGACAACATCCTTGTTCACTCTACTAGTTACATCCTCAAACAATTCTAGAAGGCTTGTCAAGCATGATTTCCCTTTCATAACTCCATGCTGACTTGGATCGAACCTGTCACTGCTTTCCAAATGCGCTGCTATTACATCTTTAATAATTGATTCCAACATTTTCCCCACTACCGATGTCAAGCTAACCAGTCTATAATTCCCTGTTTTCTCTCTCCCTCCTTTTTAAAAAAAGTGGTGTTACATTAGCTACCCTCCAATCCATAGGAACTGATCCAGAGTCTATAGAATGTTGGAAAATGACCACCAATGCATACACTATTTCTGAGGCCACTTCCTTAATTACTCTGGGATGCAGACCATCGGGCCCTGGGGAGTTATCGGCCTTCAATCCCATCAATTTCCCGAACACAATTTCCTTACTAATAAGGATTTCCTTCAGTTCCTCCTTCTCGCTAGACCCTCGGTCCCCTAGTATTTCCGGAAGGTTATTTGTGTCTTCCTTAGTGAAGACAGAACCAAAGTATTTGTTCAATTGGTCTGCCATTTCTTTGTTCCCCATTATAAATTCACCTGATTCTGACTGCAAGGGACCTACATTTGTCTTCACTAATCTTTTTCTCTTCACATATCTATAGAAGCTTTTCCAGTCAGTTTTTATGTTTCCTGCAAGCTTACTCGCATAGTCTATTTTCCCCCTCCTAATTAAACCCTTTGTCTTCCTCTGCTGAATTCTAAATTTCTCCCAGTCCTCAGGTTTGCTGCTTTTTCTGGCCAACTTTATATGCCTCTTCCTTGGATTTAACACTATCACTAATTTCCCTTGTTAGCCACGGTTGAGGCACCTTCCCCATTTTATTTTTACGCCAGACAGAGATGTATAATTGTTGAAGTTCATCTATGTGATCTTTAAATGTCTGCCATTGCCTTTCCACCGATAACTCTTTAAGTATCATTCGCCAGTCAATCCTAGCCGGTTCACATCTCATACCATCAAAGTTACCTTTCTTTAATTTCAGGACCCTAGTCTCCGAATTAACTGTGTCACTCCATCTTAATGAAGAATTCTACCATATTACGGTCACTCTTCCCCAAGAGGCCTCACACAACAAGATTGCTAATTAATCCTCTCTCATTACACAACAGCCAGTCTAGGATGGCTAGCTCTCTAGTTGGTTCCTCGACATATTGGTCTAGAAAACCATCCTTTATACACTCCAGGTAATCCTCCTCCACCGTATTGCAACCAGTTTGGTTAGCCCAATCTATATGTAGATTAAAGTCACCCATGATAACTGCTGTACCTTTATTGCAGGCATCCCTGATTTCCTGTTTGATGCCATCCCCAACCTCACTACTACTGTTTGGTGGTCTGTACACAACTCCCACTAGCGTTTTCTGCCCTTTAGAGTTCTGCAGCTCTACCCATACAGATTCCACATCATCCAAGCTAATGTCCTTCCTTATTATTGTGTTAATCTCCTCTTTAACCAGCAACGCTACTCCACCTCCTTTTTCTTTCTGTCTATCCTTCCTGAATATTGAATACCCCTGGATGTTGAGTTCCCAGCCTTGGTCACCTGGAGCCATGTCTCCGTAATCCCAATCACATCATGTCCATTAACAGCTGTGTGCGCTGTTAAGTCATCCATCTTATTACGAATGCTCCTCGCATTGAGACACAGAGCCTTTAGGCTTGTTTTTTTAACACTCTTTGTCCTTTTAGAATAATGTTTTAATGTGGCCCTTTTTGATTTTTGCCTTTGATTTCTCTGCCCTCTACCTTTCCTTATCTCCTTTCTACCTTTTGCTTCTGCCCCCATTCTATGTCCCTCTGTCTCCCTGCATAGATTCACATCCCCCTGCCATATTAGTTTAACTCTTCCCCAACAGCACTAGCAAACACTCCCCCTAGGACATCGGTTCTGGTCCTGCCCAGATGCAGACTGTCCAGTTTGTACTGGTCCCACCTCTCCCAGAACTGGTTCCAATGTCCCAGGAATTTGAATCCCTCCCTCTTGCACCATTCCTCAAGCCACGTATTCATCTTAACTATCCTGTGATTCCTACTCTGACTAGCATGTGGCACTGGTAGAAATCCTGAGATTACTACCTTTTGAGGTTCTACTTTTTCACCTTTCTAAATCTTGTCGCACTTGTATTTGAGTTTAGAGATCGCGACATCCATATACAGTGCTATATACAGATTTCAAATATTTAATTCCTGTCAAGCACCAAATTAAAAGTTATTGTAGTTCTCATCAAGTCTCAGCTTGGCTCATTAGCAGCACTCCTGTTTCTGAGTCAGAAGATTGTGGGTTCAAGCCCCACTGGAGGACTTGAGCACACAATCTAGGCTGACAGTACACTGCAGTGTTGTGCTGTTGGTGATGCTGTCTTTTGGATGAGCCGTTAAACAGAGGCCTCGACAGTTCAGGTGGGTGTCAAATATCCCATAACACTATTTGAAGAAAAGCAGGGTAATTCACAGTGTCCTGGTTAACAGTTTTTCGTCAACCAACATCAGCCAAAAACACCGATTAACTGATCAGTTATCTCATTGCTGTTTGACGGACCTGCATTTCTCAAATTGGCTGCCGTGTTTGCCGACTTAGCAACAATGACGACATTTCAGAAGTAATTCATTGGCTATGAAGTGCCTTGGGACATACTGAAGAAGTAAAAGGGGCTATCTAAATACAAGTTCTTTCTTGCTTTCCATACATGTAGGACAGCAAAAAGTATTCTAATATAGCCAGTGTGTTGTATACCCCGAAGGTAAAACCTTCTATGAAAGATGATTTGATTTATTTTAACTTGCTTGGGGTGAAAATGGCCCGTTACATACAGAGCCTATTGTGGTTCTATATCCATGATCATTTGACCCTTGCACTGTTTGTTTTCAGTAAGTGGTTCTACCACACTGAAAATGCAAAGCTTGTGCTGATAAGGATATCCCTGTTCTGGCTGCAGTAGTGAGGTAGCTTATAAATCTAGCCACAAATAGGCAATAATAAAGATTCTTCCATTCCATCTGGTCATAGGTTTATTCTGCGTCAAGGCGAAGTATTATTGTTTCATAGTCGAATTTTAGGCTATACAGATCAATTTTCTAGAGCTGTTGCAGCGAGTAGGACATTTTTTTTTTTGAAAAGGCACTCTTGTTGCTAAGATTTTTATCATTGTCAGCAAGTGGGGAAATGATGTGGCAGCTGTTGTACAATAACATGGTTTTGCTTTATTCATAGTATGGATGCTCACACAAGCATCATAAAATCCAGTACTTTATTTTCTTCTGCTAACATTTAATTGTATACATTTTTGAAATTGTATCTACAATATGTCCAAAAATTTTGGATACATATCAACTGGAAAACCATTGCTACTCGTCAATTTTCCTTGCATGGTTGCTTTTAATTATACCTTAATTTAATTCAGTTCTGGAGGTCTGTTTAAATATTCAGCTTGTTAATCTAATAACCAGACTATTGTGCACCACTACACAGTTGATGCCTTTTTTAGTGTCCTAAAGCATTTCAGAGTTATGCAGATTTTTGTTAAGGTGTGAATATTTTAGATATTTTTTCTGGGTCTGTCGTTGGGTTTTTTTTTTGAGTAATTTAATAGCCGGGATTGAAGCAGCAGTCTCCATTTTTTTTAAAGGTTTGCTGCCAGCATTCTCTTTGCCCTGTCTTCATGTTCGCAGAAGCTTTGTCTAGTCCAGAGGAGGGAGCAGTTTGTTTTCTGAATCAAGATTTCAATATATTTATGTGTTGGTAGCTTTTGATAATTTCTTAACTGCCATTCAATTTAGACCACACATGTCATCTTTAAATTATTAAATAAATGTTTCAGGGTAATGCTGTAAATTCTGAATTTGGACTCTAATTGTGATCAAGTATAAGAAAAAAAAACCCTTCCTTTTTTTGTTGAAAAGGGGAATTTTGCAAATCCTTGTTTCCCTCTTGCAAGAATAGCTCCAGTGTTCCTCCTTTCATCCAATCCTTTTTGCTGTCTGCGACATCAAATTGTGACACTGGAGATGCACCATCACTGAGATGCAGCTGTACAACTGACTCCTCCCCCTTAATATTCCTGTATTTTTTCATATATTTAAAAGGGCAAGTGTAGAATTAAGCTGCTGTTATGCTGGCAAGTTTATCTTAATCTTTCGTTATTAATTAATTAGAATGCTGCTGCTTTCAAAAATCTGTGTAAAAATAGGAAAAAATATTTTAATTTTTCTTTATGAAAACACATTTTTAATATAATGGAGCACTGAACATATATTAACAATGAAAAATTCACCAGGGATGAATTTTAGTCCAAATTTCAGAAACAGGAACAGTTCACTACTATCCACGTTCCTTTAACTTAATATCGACTCATTCCAGTTATTTTTAGTTTTCTCTTAGGAATATTTTCACAAGATAAGATCTAGCCCTTTATTGTAGTTGAAGGCTTTCAATAATAGTGCATTGAATTTACTCATCTAGAATTAACCTTAAAATAACCTAAAATAAAAACAGAAAATGCTGGAAATCTCAGCAGGTCAGGCAGCATCTGTGGAGAGAAAGCAGAGTTAACGTTTCGTGTTGTTGACCCTTCGTCAGAACTTTAAATAACCTGTTTCGCCAAGATTGTAGCCAATGAATTCTACTAGTAACAATGGATTTGTTTTTGTTAAAGTAAAAAAATGTGACTAAAGACAGTGAGCTACTCCTTGTCCCTGTGTCCAGTCTGTCATTGAGTTTACATGAAGAGCTTTTACTGTGCACTTTGTGAGCCCACACCTGCCACATTTCCTCTCCCCCTAAGTACAGGTGTTCAGTCATCTCGTGTGGTTTCCAGAGTTGTTGTTCTGTCCCAAAGCAACTATGTATGATCATATAGTTAAAAATAATTGTACAAATATCCTTAAGGAAGATCCAAAAGGCTGTTAATTTTCCTGAATCTTTATGGGCCACCCAGCCTGCTGACTTAAAATCTATGTGCGCTGCAGATACTTCTCTCCTAGAGAGAAAAAAAGAATCAGCTGAAGGCTTGTCTTTGCTTCTAAGTTGGCGGGTAGTGATATACAACGGGACCAGGGAATGCTTGAAGAATCAGATCATTGATATGGATAAAGATCATCAGTGCCAATTATTGGGATTCACTATGATCCTTCAAATACACCCTGTTCCTACGTCGTGACTGCTGCCTGCCACAAACTAAGCACAATTCCATCTGTGAATTAGTTTTAGTTCTCTCGATGTTTTTTCACTAATTGCTAATTGACGTCTCGAGATTCTCACACAGTCATAAGAATAGAATAGGAGCAGGAGTGGGCCATTTGGCCAGTCAGCTAATATCTGTCTGACCCCACCCTTCTGCCGAAATCAATTACACCCAGTGCTGGTCCTCTTTTACACACACAAAATGTTTACCTACCTTAGACTGCCTTTAACAATATTGTACCTCTGTCCCTCTGACTCCGAGGCGAGAATGCTACCGACTAGGCCAAGGTGACGTCAGCTTGGCTCAGTTGGTAGCATTCTCACCTCTCAATCAGAAGCCCTACTTCAGTGCTTTAGCACATAATCTAGGCTGACACCCCTGCTGGAGGTGCTATTTTTTGAATAAGATGTCAAATCGAAGCCCTGTCTGTCTATTTAGGTGGATGTGAAAGATCCCATGTCATTATTCAAAGAAAAGCAATGAGTTCTCCTCAGCATCATTCTTGCCTTAACCAACATCACCAAGAACAGATTAACTAGTTATTCACCTCCTTTGTAGTTTATGGACCTTGTGCACAAATTGTTTGCGGTGCTTGCCAACATCATAACACTTACTTTACTTCAAAAGTAATTAATTTTGAAGTGCTTTGGGCATCCTGAGGCTGCGATAGGTGCTATATAACATTATAATTCTTCTCTTGTAAGCTTGAATGCCTAATTTGGTGGATGCATTCCATCTGGATCAAGGAAAAACTCTCAAATGGAATCCCCAGTCCAATGGGCAATTGCATGTTGAATGTTACAATATAGTATTTTGTTATGTAGTGCTTGATGTTCTGCAGGGATATTCGTCCATCTGACACAAATCACCTTCGACTGCCATTATTTCTGGCAGGTTTCCTTGTAGTTTTAGCCCATTAGAATCCAGTGACAAGGCCATTTTCAACATAGCCTCAGGAACTTCAACTTCAGAATATCTAGATTTCCTGACCTCTACTTCTGTAATGTCAGCTCAGTGCAAATGGAAACACTATGCTATGATGCTATGACACAGTCCCTAGACCCACTTGGGACCTGTTTATGTCTTTAGGCGTGGATTTGACAATGATTGTCGCCATCCAGATGAATTATGATGAGCAGGTACTAAAATATTGTGATTAGGAGCGAATTGATGACATATAGAAAGAACATATAGTCTGAGTAGTTGATAATAACAGGTAGTCTTGGTGCAAAAGCATTCAAACTAGCTTTATGCATGGAAGGGGTTAATACTTAATAAACATAGGTGAGCAAATGTTTATTGTTGGCTGAAGTAAAGTTTCAGAACGAAAATCTCGAAGTTTAGAATGCAAAGATTGCAGGGAATATACCATTAGGATTTGAGCTTTCTGCAGCTCGCAAAATTTTGGCTTGGGCATTGCCGAAAAATGGTGCTAAGAGGGATTGGGCGATGTTCCAAAGGTAAACTTTTAAGCTTGATGAAGGAGTGGTATTACTGGTAAGGGATGATGCCTATCACAATAGCAGCAGGGGAGGTGGCACAAGCAATAAGGATAGAAATTAGTAATAATGGCAGTAAAATAATTGACAACTACTATTGACTGCCAGATGGATTCTTGATCAAAAAAGAAAAAGAGACTGTAGAGAACTGTAATACGTTAATTAAAGAAATTTTAGTATCCCAGAATTATAGACCAGGGATAGCCAAAATTTATGCAATTCCAAGGAGATAATTGGGTGCAACTTAACATGAAAACAAGCTATTGAGTTAAATATTATGATGCTTTTACTGTTTGACCGTTCGCCCAAATTGAGTAGTAACCTAAAAGTGGATGAACATTTAGGGGCCGAAATTGCCCCTTTCCACATGAGCCATGACCGCCTGAAAGAGGCGGCCACGGGTCGGTGCGGACTGAGCACCCAGTCGGTGCGGATTGACCGACGCTCGCGACATTACCTTTGGTGTTTTTTCTGACGGTGTATGTCACCATCCCACTCCCCCCACTTCCGCCCCGCTCCTACGTATGTGCCGGTAACGACATAATCAAAGCGCGCGCTGCCTCGCCCCCGCCCCGTAAGCCAAATTGCTCAGCTTCTGGCCGCTTGTTGGGACCAACGAGAGGTTTTTGGGACGGAGCACAGTGTGGGATGAAGACAGCCAGCGGGATTCAAAGGTGCGCTGCGGCTCCCACCATTGTTGTCGGACAAATTTTTTTTGACGGTTACAAGTATTGAAAGCTGCGTCACTGAGAACGGAGTTGAGCATTAGTGGGCCTGCCTTTTAATTGTCAGCAAGAGGAAACGCTGCTCGAGGAGGTTGCGCATGAATAGGTTTAAAAAATGAGCTCCGTGCTGGCAGTGGCACACCTCCTCCACATTGTGCGTGGAAGGGAGCTACGCAGAAGAAGGTGGCGCCGGTTACAACGGTTGGCGAGGCAACGGCCAAAGGACCTAGCTGACATGGCTCAGCAAAATGTAGAAGGCAATGGAGATGGCATTAGACCACAAAATAGAGAGGTGCACCAGGAAGGACCTCAGGAAGGGCCTGCCATCAGGAGGAGGGTCAAGGACGCAGATCCTCAGCATCACAGAGTGAGGGAGATGGAGAGGGGGCAGCATGAACAGGAGGCACATGTTTGCCAGCACCAGGCTGCAAAGGGCAAGGACCAATATGAGCAGGAGGGAGAAGGCAATGAGGCAGTTGTCAAAGGAAGACGCCTACACAAACGTGGTGGCAGAAGGCCCTATCGTGAAAGGGTCTGCAGACAGCAGTTCTCCTACATGGACCTCACCGATGACCAGTGTCTCCGGAGACTGCGATTCCACAAAGACATGGTAATGGTGCATCAAACAAGCTTGAGGACAGCTCTATCAGTGGCATCAAATGTCACCATCACCCTGAATTTCTATGCCACTGGATCTTTTCAAGCTGCAACAGCAGACATCTCTAACATCTCATAATTTGCTGAGCATTGCTCCATCTGTCAGGTCACAGATGCTCTTTATAAAAAGGAGGAGGGACTACATATCCTTTCCAATGACCAGGGAGAAGCAGTTGGAGCGGCACACCGGATTCGAGTCTCTTCGTTGGGAGCAAGCAGAAGGCAAGCGCAAACAACGGAAGGTGCGCATGACAACCCAAGCACCCAACCCACCCGCCTCTTCAACCACCTTCTGCCCCAGCTGTGACAGAGACTGCACTGGACTCATCAGTCACCTGAGAACTCATTTTTAGTGTGGAACCAAGTCATCCTCGGTTCCAAGGGACTGTCGAAGAAGAGAGGGATCGGCCTCGCCCCCACCAGTCCTCTTTTGCTCCAAACGGTTATGTGACCCCCTGGACAAGCAAAGAAGGGTTGGTGAGTCGCAGTGTAATGATGCATCGGCAATTGGTGCAAGTGTAACTTTCAAATGAAAGGGACCCTCAATTGAGTATGCACACGTAGATATAGATGCCTCAGCACTCAAATGACTATAAAGTGAAGGTGGAAAATAAGAGTAGGTGAAGGAGAAGCTCAGAGATGGAAGGTCAGGAGTTGGAGGAACATGTACTCACTTTCACCATTCGAGTGATGTCGTTAAACATTTTGCGGCACTGTGTGGCGGTCCAGTCATGAACTGAGATCTCCGGCCTTGACAGCTACTCCTCTCCACGTATTCACGAACACATCCCGACTGGGTCTTCCTGTGTCCAGATACAGTACGCATCTCCTTCCCTCCACAGCTTGGACAAGGATTTCAATTTCTACATCGAAGAAGCGACTGGCCCTCCTTAAAGCTCTTGCATTAGCCATTATGTACCATCAGAAGCACCAAAGACAAACGTCCAATGCTCAGGACCTCGCTGCAAAACCTGCCCTTTAAGGGAGCAGCTGCCTCGTCATCAATCAATGGGAATCAGCTGAATTTCTCGAGGTAATCAGTCTATCCGCCCCCACACTGCTACAAACACCATCCTGCTCATTTTTTTTTTGTAAAATGCTGAATTTCGCACTAACGTCCGGCCCATCGTTTGGGGCGGGAGCACATGCAAAAAATCGGTAGGTGTGTCCCGTTTCGGGTGGAGGGCAGTTTCGGCCCATTAGTCTATTTGTGACCATTGCACAATTAGATTTAACATTGCATCAAAAGATAACACTAATAATAATGAAACAGATGTGCATAACTTTAGTAAATCAAATTTGGGGATGTGAAAGTTCGAGGGATAATTAAATGAATAGTGAAATTAGAGAGTGAAAGGCAAGAAAAAGCAAAATACTTCTGAAGGCTACTTTAAGAGATGTGGCCGTGCCGTCAGCTGCCGAGACACTAAGGTCTGGAATTTCCTCCCTAAACCTCCCCACCGCTCTACCGCATTCTCCTCCTTTAAGATGCTCCTTAAAACTTGCCTCTGTCATCTGTCTTGCTCTCTCTTTGTGTGGTGAGGTGTCAAATGTTTTTTGATGACACTCCTATGAAGTGGCTTGGGATGTTTTACGATGTTAAAGGTGCTGTATAATTGTAATGTTGTTGAGGGGGAGGATGGTGGTGGAGGGGAGCAGGGAAGTAAATGTGGAACACGAGGAGCGGTGAAGAAAAGGAGGGGAGGATTAGAGAAAGAGGAAGGCGAGGGGAGGATTTGGGTAGGAGAGGGAGGTGCATTAAAGTAGTACCCTGTATTTTTGTTGGCTTGTCAATAATGATTAATTTAATTAACTGACTTTTACCTGTGGAAAGGTTGATAAATGTTGAACATATTTAAGGAGAACAAGAATTGGTGTTCAAAACCGTGATTGCGGTAAGAAATGAGCATACTGCACCAATATTGGCTCAGGATGTCCAGGGTTAGAAGATATTTTTAAGGAGGGTGCTGACAAGTACTTCCATCTTGAAAATTATTAACCAGACTGCAATAAACATTCCTAGCAACTATATAATCTTAACATGAGCAAATCTGAGGGGAGTTGTTGAGACGTTTGAAAGTTCAGTTTAATCTCCAATATCTCTTTTATATTATTTATAATTTGTCTATTCTTGTGGGGATTTCTTTTAGGAAAAGCAGCTAATTTTGTTTTCTATTCTACCAACTGAAAATGTCATCTATCCAGGAATTGTGATAGTGACATAGTGTAAAAAGGATTGTCATATGTTTCTTTATTTATCAAATTCATTGTACTCAACGATACTTCCAAGTCTTTTTTTAAAAAAAGCAACAAATCCAATCATTTAGCTTTTGACTTGTTCAGTCAATTTTCTCTTTGTCATGTTCTCTTGAATCTGATTTTTCAATATTACTGATAATTATATATCATTAAAGTGTAGCTACTATTTTAGGTTCTTTTAGGTACAAATAAATCATTTCTATTGTATACTATTGTTACATTTCTTGATGCTATCAAATGTATATTTCTATAAATTTCTTAAATCAGTATAGCAGAAACGGTTTGCATTTATATCCTTGCTGAAATGATGGATTGAAAGTGCATTATTGGTGTCATCTTAAAATAAGATGGTGTCTTTACACTGATGTGAGTGTTCAGGGTAATACAAGTACAATTTTATTTTATACGTTCATTTCATGGCTTCCTCATTTCAAAATACAGTTTCTCAGTGAGCTTCAATTTCCTATGGCGGCCTATATGATTGGATAGGGGGCATTACAGCTAAGCCCAATCCTTTCATCATTTGACATCTTATATGTGCACCCATTCACCAGGAGTCAATTGATAACAATCTAGAGCAGAATCCTGCTGATTCTATTCCCCACCCCAACTCTTTAGCCCAAAGTATCCGAGACCAATTGCATTGTATTGGTTGCTACCCTGGTTGAGGCTTAGTACGACATGGGCAGTGCCTTTACCCACTGGACTATTAGGGAAACTGGAAGTATAATCAACCCTCGAATAACTGGTTGTACTATATTTATTCCTAAAATAGGTCTTAGTTCATACCTTGGTATACATTCTTTTGCAACAAAACGACTTCTGCGCAAGCTGCTTGGCATTAGTATATGCAACATCAATGTTCGTGTGAGGAAAAAAATAATTATGAATAGTGAAGATACAGATCTTTAATTATAACTATTATGAAGGTGCAAATTTAACTCTCCTTCGGCAAAAAAATATTTTTAAGCCCTGGCGTTATGGAACCTGCAATTTTCCAGGTGAAAATAATTTGAGCCCAAATAAAAATATTCACTGCTGATAGAGCTAGCTGCCCAACTTGGTGTAAAGCTTTCAATACTGCAACATTCTTTTGGTTTAGGGGCTTCGTGGGTCTGAAGTATGTTGAAAAGACGCTATAGTAATCATTAACTGAGAGATCAGATAGGCAGAAAATGGAATATAAATCACTTAAAATTATCAATTTTTCCTTTTATTTTTCTATTTTTCCCCTTTTTTCCTTGCCAATTTTCTATTCTCTCCCCTCCTGAGGTGGGGTGGGATTTTATGGAAGCTGGACATCCTCAGGTGCTTTAATTTCACCCAAGTAGCCATGTGAACTTTGATGGTGAGTGTCAATAGGCTATTCAACTACATGTCCATCACAGCTGAACCCAATCCTGTCCTTGCCTGACATCTGCACACATCTCCAGCACAAGTTGCTGGCTAAAGGTCAGAAGCAAGAATCCTGGATGATATTCACCCCAACTTGTGGCACTGAGGCCAATTATAGCACCAATACTATTGCCCCGGTTGAGATCACCAAACAACACAGACCAAAGATCAAACCTGGGAACATTCTCATCTGTATGGTTCAATTGCTGATTCGTGGGAATTGTTTTCATTTTATTGCAAATTGTCGATATCCGATAGGGTTGCACAAGGGGAGTCAAGACCAAGAGCAGTATTGAGGTCAAGCAGGATTAGAGTATGGGGGGTTATAACTGAATCCAGGTGGGGGAGGTGGAGACTGCGGGATGGAGGATGAAGGGAGGAAGACTGTGGATGGGAATGAGTAGGATGGGGAAAGTGAAAGCGAAGGACTGATTGGAACATGGGAAGAATGGAGAGAAGGGGGAGTAAAGAAAATGGCAAGAGAAGGAAGATGGGGGAAGTGGGATGAGCGGAGCTGATGGGGGAGAAGGGGAAATAGGAAGAGAAGGGAGTGGAAGATTTTTTGTATAATTTGTGACAGAGGGAGGGTTTTCCAGGGCCTGTTTGGATGTTCTTTGGGGAAGAGGGATGTTGGTTGCTCAGTGGAGAGTGAGAGGCGAATAAGGTGACTAGTGGGCCACAATTTGAGATGCTGATTAGTAGGAAGGGAGGGTAGAGTGAGCATAAACGCTTCTTAGTGGGGAGTTGGTAGGAGAACATGATCTTCGGGGGTGGGGGGGTGCGGAGTGGAGGGGGGGGGAGGGTAGAGGGCTTCACATTTCAAGGGAATAGACAAATATACTGCTCAGTGGTGGTGGGGAATGTCAATGAACCTATAAGTTGTTTAACTGGAGGAGGGGGGAACTTCAAAATCCTGCTCTGTGGGTGGAGGAAGGAACGGAATAGATTTGTACTGACTACAGAAGAACGGAAGGACAAAGGCTGCTTGGGGTGGGAAGGAGGGAGGGAGGGTTCAGTTCGGGACAAGTGATGGTGACAAAGAGGAGATAGAGTCCGTTGTATGTTAGGATAGCGAAGTTGGTGCTCTCGAGTGAGGGAGGAATTTTCCAATTTAGAGATAACCTGGGAGAAAGGCAGTTTTCCATTAAATAATGAGAGAAATTGATTAGTGAACCAATGAGCTGAGGTGGTAAGTGGCCCGGGAGGTCTGTAAGGAGGCAATAAGTTTAAAAAAAAACACACATGCTTTCACACACCTTTACTTACCTATATCAACATGGCTGCTGACCACTTCAGCGGAGTTTCAAAATTGGGCTGCTCCACCGTGACAACAGAGTGTGCAACTGTATGTAAACTCAAATGATCATTTCTGTACTGATTTCAGCTCAGTGGAATGGGGAAGGGTAAGGGGGCAGTGCCCTTATTTTCAGTCAACGAGGTAGCTGATAAGATTTCTGTTTATTTGGGGGTGGATTGTTCCATGTTGCTTTGTGAAGAGAGGCCACAATGTCTGCCCATGTGTTTTAACTTCCCAGGTGTTCCAGTTCCTTGGTTTGTGGTGCAAAGCAGATGGTTACTGCTCTGGTTTGCTTTTTTTCTCCTCTTAGTGGGGGTGGATAGAATGTATAATTGGCAGGATCTTTGCTCAGTGGGGTGAGCAGGTTGTCGCTGGCCAAGATCTGTGGTGAAGAGCCGGTGATCAGTATAAGAACATAAGAACATAAGAAATAGGAGCAGGAGTAGGCCATGAGGCCCCTCGAACCTGCTTCGCCATTCAATAAAATCATGGCTGATCTGATTATGGACTCAGCTCCACTTCCCCGCCCGCTCCCCATAACCCCTCCTCTCCGCCCCCGCCCCCGCCCCCCCCCCCTCCCCCATCGCTCAAGAAACTGTCTATTTCGGTCTTAAATTTATTTAATGTCCCAGCTTCCACAGCTCTCTGAGGCAGCAAATTCCACAGATTCACAACCCTCTGAGAGAAGAAATTTCTCTTCATCTCAGTTCTAAATGGGCGGCCCCTTATTCTAAGATCATGCCCTCTAGTTCTAGTCTCCCCCATCAGTGGAAACATCCTCTCTGCATCCACCTTGTCAAATCCCCTCATAATCTTATACGTTTTGATAAGATCACCTCTCATTCTTCTGAATTCCAATGAGTAGAGGCCCAACCTACTCAACCTTTCCTCATTAGTCATCCCTGGGATCAACCTAGTGAACCTTCTCTGAACTGTCTCCACAGCAAGTATATCCTTTCGTAAATATGGAAACCAAAACTGCACGCAGTATTCCGGGTGTGGCCTCACCAATACCCTGTATAACTGTAACAAGACTTCCCTGCTTTTATACTCCATCCCCTTTACAATAAAGGCTAAGATTCCATTGGCCTTTTTGATCACTTGCTGTACCTGCATACTATCCTTTTGTATGTAATGCACAAGTATCCCCAGGTCCCGCTGTACTGCAGCATTTTGCAATCTTTCTCCATTTAAATAATAACTTGCTCTTTGATTTTTTTCTGCCAAAGTGCATGACCTCACACTTTCCAACATTATACTCCATCTGCCAAATTTTTGCCCACTCACTTAGCCTGTCTATGTCGTCCTGCAGCCTCTTTATGTCATCCTCACACATTGCCCTTCCATCTTTGTATCGTCAGCAAACTTGGCTATGCTACCCTCTTCCAAATTGTTAATATAGATTGTAAATAGTTGAGGTCCCAGCACTGATCCCTGTGGCACCCCACTGGTTACTGATTGCCAATCAGAGAATGAACCATTTATCCTGACTCTCTGTTTTCTGTTCGTCAGCCAATCTTCTATCCATGCTAATATATTACCCCCAACCCAGTGAACTTTTATCTTATGCAGTAACCTTTTATGTGGCACCTTGTCACTTTTGGAAGTCCAAATACATCACATCCACTGGTTCCCCTTTATCCACCCTGTTCGTTACATCTTCAAAGAATTCCAGCAAATTTGTCAAACATGACTTCCCCTTCATAAATCCATGCTGACTTTGCCTGACCAAATTTGGCTTTTCCAAATGTCCTGCTACTGCTTCTTCAATAATGGACTCCAACATTTTCCCAACCACAGATGTTAGGCTAACTGGTCTATAGTTTCCTGCTTTTTGTCTGCCTCCTTTTTTGAATAGGGGCGTTACATTTGCAGTTTTCCAATCTGCTGGGATCTCCCCAGAATCGAGGGACTTTTGGTAAGTTACAACCAATGCATCCACAATCCCTGCTGCGACTTCTCTTAAGACCCTAGGGTGCAAGCCATCAGGTCCAGGGGATTTATCTGCCTTTAGTCCCATTATTTTACTGAGCACCGCCTCTTTAGTGATTGTGATTGTGTTAAGTTCCTCCCCCACCCTATAGCCCCTTGACTATTGTTAGTGTCCTCTACCGTAAAAACTGATACAAAATACTTTTTCAGACTTTCTGCCATCACCATGTTCCCCATTACTAATTCCCCGGTTTCGTCCTCTAAGGGACCAACATTTACTTTCGCCACTCTTTTTCTTTTTATATATCTATAGAAACTCTTTCTGTTTTTATATTTTGTGCTAGTTTACCTTCATAGTCTATCTTTCCTTTCTTAATCATTTTTTGTGCTAGTTTACCTTCATAGTCTATCTTTCCTTTCTTAATCATTTTTTAAGTCATTTTTTGCTGGCTTTTAAAAGCTTCCCAATCTTCTGTCCTCCCACTAGTTTTGACCATTTTGTGTGCCCTTTTTTTTAATTGGATACCGTCCTTTATTTAACCATGGATGGCTTTCTTTTCTCTTGCACCCTTTCCTCCTTACTGGACTATATTTTTCTTGAGGGTTGTGAATATCTGGTCAGTTGGGATGGTGAAGTTGACCATGATCTGTGTTCAGTGTGGGGTTGTGGCCACAATGTCGACTCTGTGAGCAGGAGAAGAGGCTTGTACTTCCACCCATTCTTTCAGTCTTTGTTTGCATGTACTTTTACACATTGGCTTTTTGACGGACTGTTTAACGGCTGTTGCTGTTTATGATCAGCATTTCAATAATATTCCACACCATCATGTAATGTTAGATGCTGCCCCACTGTAATTAATTAGTCACATAACATGCACTTCTTTTGAAATCTTTTGAGATTATTTCCTGTTTTTAATATAATACAGATAGATGTTTGAGTTGGATTGCACTATTTAAATGAGGTAAGATTAAAATAAATGTTGATGGGTTTTTGTGTTGGATAGAAAATCCTTGGGCCTAGCAATTGGATATGGCCACAAAACAGGCAGTGTTAAGACCCAATGATGTTAACCTGCGCCAGGTCAAAATGGTCTCGGTAGCACGCAAAATTCGTGCTCAGTCCTCATTAACATGATTGTAGTCGTGATCTCAGCGCTACAACTTCTGCTCATTGGTTTAATGCTCAGCAGGTGGGCCAATATCGGGTCCAGTCTAATTCCCAGTCATGTTTGGCATAAGCTTTATTCAGTACTTAAAGGGGAGATGCATTGATGCTGCAACAGCTCATTGTCAAGCCACTTACAAGTTCAGCTGGAAGAAAACGGCCGTGGAAACACATGACGGAGTTTCAGCACAAGAATAGAGCCCGCAGATTCTCCGACGTGGTTCTTGAGGCATTGGTTGTGGCAGTGGAAAGGAGGTGGGCTGTCCTCTTCCCACACACTGGCAGGAAGCCCTCGCCACACACCTCGCAAAGGCTCTGGCAGAAGATAGCTGTCTATGTGATGGCCAGCACTATGGTCCCAAGGTCGGCCATCCAGTGCCAGTAATGACTTCACATGGCAGGTCAAGGTGAGTGAAGGCTTCAGCAAATGCCATATCCCACCATCTGCACCACAAACCTCACACGCTGCTCAATGCACCATACCCCCAGCATTCAGCTACCAACAATCTCTGCCTATCACCACTCAGACCTCACAATCATAGCTTCACTTCACCCTCACAACCTTACCAATGCTGCAACACTCACACCCACATCTTGCACCTTGCACACAGACAGCTATTCAACAATGGCAGGTCCATTATCCAAACACATTGCACCACACTCACTTACACACTTCTCTTTCTCTTGCAGGCCAAGGTGATGCATAATTGGAGAGAGCAGTGGCAGACAGGCGGGGCGGGGGCGCAAGCTGCCATCCAGGACCTCAGCCAGCTGGAGGAGAAAGTGCTGGAGATTATTGGGCAGCAGATAATGGAGGCCATGGCAAACCGGTCTCCTTTTTACATCTCACTTTCAAGCTGCTGATGCTGTATGCATACATATCTTGCTTCCACCCACCCTCCCCTCACCATAACCCGACTCTTGTGCCTGGCTGCTTTCAGGCATTGGCCGTGGAAAGGAGGTGGGCTGTCCTCTTCCCACACACCGGCAGGAAGCCCTCGCTACACACCTCACGAAGGCTCTGGCAGAAGATAGCTGTCTATGTGATGGCCAGCACTGTGGTCCCAAGGTCAGCCATCCAGTGCCGGTAATGACCTCACATGGTAATGATATGTGAAGAGAAAAATATTAGTGAAGACAAACGTAGCTCCCTTGCAGTCAGATTCAGGTGAATTTATAATGGGGAACAAAGAAATGGCAGATCAATTGAACAAATACTTTGGTTCTGTCTTCACGAAGGAAGACACAAATAACCTTCCGGAAATACTCGGGGACCGAGGGTCTAGTGAGAAGGAGGAACTGAAGGAAATCCTTATGAGGCGGGAAATTGTGTTAGGGAAATTGATGGGATTGAAGGCCGTTAAGTCCCCGGGGCCTGATAATCTGCATCCCAGAGTACTTCAGGAAGTGGCCCTAGAAATAGTGGATGCATTGGTGATCATTGTCCAACAGTCTATCGACTCTGGATCAGTTCCTATGGACTGGAGGGTAGCTAATGTAACACATTTTTAAAAAGGAGGGAGAGAGAAAACGGGTAATTATAGACCGGTTAGCCTGACATCAGTAGTGGGGAAAATGTTGGAATCAATTATTAAAGATGAAATAGCAGCGCATTTGGAAAGCAGTTACAAGATCGGTCTGAGTCAGCATGGATTTATGAAAGGGAAATCATGCTTGACAAATCTTCTGGAATTTTTTGAGGATGTATCTAGTAGAGTGGACAAGGGAGAACCAATGGATGTGGACTTTCAAAAGGCTTTTGACAAGGTGCCACACAAGAGATTGGTGTGCAAAATTAAAGCACATGGTATTGGGGGTAATGTACTGACGTGGATAGAGAACTGGTTGGCAGACAGGAAACAGAGAGTCGGGATAAACTGTTCCTTTTCAGAATGGCAGGCAGTGACTAGTGGGGTGCCGCAGGGCTCAGTGCTGGGACCCCAGCTATTTACAATATACATTAATGATTTAGATGAAGGAATTGAGTGTAATATCTCCAAGTTTGCAAATGACACTAAGCTAGGTGGCGGTGTGAGCTGTGAGGAGAATGCTAAGAGGCTGCAGGGTGACTTGGACAGATTAGGTGAGTGGGCAAATGCATGGCAGATGCAGTATAATGTGGATAAATGTGAGGTTATCCACTTTGGTGGCAAAAACATGAAGGCAGAATATTATCTGAATGGTGGCAGATTAGGAAAAGGGGAGGTGCAATGAGATCTGGGTGTCATGGTACATCAGACATTGAAAGTTGGCATGCAGGTACTGCAGGCCGTGAAGAAGGCAAAAGGTATGTTGGCTTTCATAGCTAGGGATTTTGAGTACAGGAGCAGGGAGGTCTTACTGCAGTTGTATAGGGCCTTGGTGAGGCATCACCTGGAATATTGTGTTCAGTTTTGGTCTCCTAATCTGAGGAAGGACGTTCTTGCTATTGAGGGAGTGCAGCGAAGGTTCACCAGACTGATTCCTGGGATGGCAGGACGGACATATGAGGAGAGACTGGATCGACTGGGTCTGTATTCACTGGAGTTTAGAAGGATGAGAGGGAACCTCATAAAAACATATAACATTCTGACGGGACTGGACAGGTTAGATGCAGGAAGAATGTTCCTGCTACTGGGGAAATCCAGAACCAGGGGACACAGTCTAAGGATAAGGGGTAGGCCATTTAGGACTGAGATGAGGAGTAACTTCTTCACTCAGAGTGTTGTTAACCTCTGGAATTCTCTATCGCAGAGAGTTGTTGATGCCAGTTCATTGGATATATTCAAGAGGGAGTTAGATATGGCCCTTACGGCTGAAGGGATCAAGAGGTATGGAGAGAAAGCAAGAAAGGCGTACTGAGGTGAATGATCAGCCATGATCTTATTGAATGGTGATGCAGGCTCGAAGGGCTGAATGGCCTACTCCTGCACCTATTTTCTATGTTTCTATGTTTCAGTTAATCAAGACCAAACACTAGGCCAGCCTCTCCCCGAGACAGGGGGAAGGAGTAGAAGACACAGCGTCACTGCATTGGTCACTCGCAGACAGCAGCTCAGAAATTTGCACTGCACGTACTTTAGAGGCTAGTGGGATCTGCACAGGGTGAGGCACTGGGTATGACTGGGCTGCAGCAAGACCAGGGGCAAAAGGTATCTTGAGGGCGAGCATCTCGGAGGGTGGGTTCGACATGAGTCTGCTGCACAGGACTCAGATGGGGATCTCAATAGGGTGGCCTTCAGAAGAAGAATGATGGGCATGCACACCAAATTGCCAGATGCAATGGCAAGCCTGCAAGAGAGCCTCTTGGCAATGTCAAGGAGCATGGAGGAGTCCGCTTCCAATATTGCATGGGGCAAAGCTTGGAGCCCATGATTTCCAGGCTGGAAATGATAGAAAACTCCCGAGACCATGTCAACCCAGACATGATGCTGCGTGTGATGGGTGATGTCGCGGCTGCACAGGCAGAAGCGATCCAACATCTTAGTGCTGCATCGGAAACTCGGACTGCTCTCATGAAGTCTCAGTTTGATACCACCCAAGCTCGGTCTGCTCTTGTGCAATCTTAGGTTGCTGCCACCCAAGCTCAGTCTGCTGCCATCATGCTGCTTGCTTGTCAACACTTGCTCAGCTGGTCGCAATTAACATAGGCTCGGACGTGGAGCAGCGCACTCTTAAATGGTAGATTGGACGTCAAGTTAGTGTGACTTCGCGATCTGCATAATCTCTATAATGGTCGTGAGCACTGCTGCCCAGCCAAATATGTCCGCCTCAGCGGGTCTTGTCGGCAACAGGTGGAAATGCGGTGGCCGCCAATTTTTTTCTTGAATCGGGCCTTAACAGCTGGCGGTAACTCTCTGAATTTCTAGGCTTGTGTGTCTTAATAAGGATTCTTCAACATGATTAGTTAAGGAGATACACAGTTACTTGCCCTGTTCACACACGTCCCAGATCCCCTGTAGAGGGCGCCACGCTGTTTTGGATTTCTAATAACTGCAAGTTTCAGTGCAAAAACCCATAGAATTTCTGTGGGCAAGTGTAATGAATGGCGAGCGCTGTTCAGTCACCGCTGACCGCACAATCTGGGCCAATATGTACTGCATATAAAATGGCTTCATCGAAAAGAAGGTTTGGTGTAATAGAAGCTGGAAGCCTGGTTATAAACGTTTTAAAGACAGAAATATTTGGTGCTATTTTAAATTAAATTGATAGTTATCAGCATTACTTTGTTACAAATAATTCCATTCAGGCTAACACCAAATGACTTGCCTTTAAATATTGGCTTAAATGAGAATAGCCAGAAACTATGTAAAATGTTTCACTTCAGGGCTCACTGGCAAGCTGAAGAAAAACTGAGGTTAATCTCAGATAAGATAGAAGACTGCTACCACCAGAACAATATTCGTCTTGATCTTTATTTTTGGAGCCCCGACCTGTGGAGGTGTTCTCGTGCAGGTCGGGATAGCCCACGATGGTCGGAACTACAAAAAGGAGCTGGAGCAGCGGGTCCTGGAACATTGTGGGCCACCCCGACCTGCGTGAGAATACCTCCGCAGGTCAGGAGGATAAAAGAGCATACCACTACAACTTCCAGCGCGAGCTGTTCCAAGTGTGCGACGGCTTCGAGGTGGGCGACTGCGTGATGTCATCAGGACCCAGGTCACTGTTTGGAGCGGGGGCAGGACCATCGGTAGGGCCTCGGTACAGCAGAGGAGCGGGAAGGACGTGGCAGAGGTGCGGCGAGTGATCGAGGCGGGGGAGCGATGAGGGATCGTGGCTGAGATTCGGTGGGGGTGATCGTGGCGGAGATCCAGCGAGTGTTTGTTGTGGAGGTGCGGTGGGAAATCGTGGCAGTGGTGCGGCGAGTGTTTTTGTGGCGGAGGAGCGATGAGGGATCGTGGCAGAGGTGCGGCAAATGAGGGTACGGGGGGCCCTGAAGAGGCGAGGGCCATGGGGCAGCACGGGCCTGCCCACACTGCATATGTGTGCATACTAGGTCCGTGCAGCAAAGCAGGTCTCCAGTCGTCCTGGTTAACACTTGCCACTGGCTAAAGACCAAGCTCTGTCAAGCCCATGTGGTAGCTGATGTGCAATGGTCACCACACGTTAAAAAAATCCACGCACAGACATCTTCCACCCCTTCAGTTGGAGTTCAGGACTGGAACATCGGGTCCTTCATTGAAACGTGTGTGAACTCATGTGGAAGCAAATCATCCTCGTTCGAGGGGCTGCCGGTGATGATAATGATTTGTTTTGCCTTTCTGGAGGTGTTAAGGAACATGATACTCGACTTTAGCAAAATGTCCACGAAACACAAAGTGGATCAGTCCTGCAATTAATTGGGACAAGCCAATAAAAGGAGCAGGGACAATGTTTAAGATCCTGACTGGACAGTTTTTGCAACATCCATGTGACAAATGGTGTCTTAAAAAATGAAGGTGCTGATACTTTTTGAAAGGGTTGCAGATTACTCAGTGATGCTCCAGAGAGCATATATTCCACTAAAAGAGCTGAGAATGACAGCTGTGTGCTGTGTACCCCAAGAAGACTTGTAGTTTGGAAGTACGAGACCAAGGTGTGTCGATTTCTCTGTTCACTAATTTTAGTGAAAAATAAATGAGTGTAAAGCAGAAGTGAACAGAGCTAAATTAGTCAACTGAGGGAAAAAATACCCCTAAGTGGGCCAATGCTAAGTACAGGGTCCACATACCGTGAAATGTTTCGATACGAGAATATATTGTGCTAAAGGAATTTTGACTTCAAACCACTTTGAATTTCATCGTTTCTTAAATTGGATACTACATTCACATTTTGGGCTCTAAATAAAGTGTTCTCCCTCTTTTTGAAATTCACAGTTTACAAGTATTCAGCTTAAATTGTACCACAAACTAGTGAACAAATATCAGTACCTACAGCACTCATTAAACCTCCCCCTGCCCTGACACTGTTGAGAATGTTTTCAGGATATTGTGATGTGCAGAAATAATTAATTCTTGGGGGAATCTGACAACTCCTCGAAGTTCTAAAGCTTACATACACCATTTGCTGGGGTTATTCCCTGGTAATTTTCTGTAACGAACCATCCACGGTAATTGCACTGGAGTGTCATATTCGATCTGACATTCCATCAGCACTTGGATCATGTGGTCCTGCTCTGCTGGCAATGTGCGCTGGCTGTAGTTCGACTTTAAATTTTAAAGCGGCTGAGGCACAGAGTGGTTTATACTATGCTGTTAGGAATTATTTTGCTGCACGGGCTGACATGCTTGGTTTCAGCATTTTATCCTCTGTGGAAGGAAAAGAAGCAATTGGAGGGCAGACAATTTTTATAATGAGCTCTGTTTTACAGAGAGGATCTTAAAGATAAATTATTTATAAGAGTTTTATATTTTCTGAAGTATATTCTTGTAAGACTCTGTTACTGACTCTGGACCAACTTCCTCATTGGTACCTAGTATGTCTGAGTTTTTTTAATTGGTCTCAGTATTTGGGCAACACTGGCAGGTGATGCATTTATTGCCCACTTCTAGTTGCCCTGAGAAGGTGATGTTCGACATTCTCCTTGAATCACTGCAGTCCTTGTGGTGATAGTGCTCCCACACTGGTGTTGCCCCATGATATCCCCGATATGGTTCCGAGTCCTCAACCTTGCTTCTTCGCTCCTAATTAAATTCCTCCAGCTCGAGATTGATTCCTGGGATGAGAGGGCTGTTTTATGATGAGAGATTGTGTAGAATGGGCCTATACTCTCTGGAGTTTAGAAGAATGAGAGGTGATCTCATTGAAACGTACAAGATTCTGAAGGGGATTGACAGGGTAGATGCTGAGAGGTTGTTTCCCCTGGCTGGAGTGTCTAGAACTAGGGGGCACAATCTCAGGATAAGGGGTAGGCCATTTAAGACAGAGAAGAGGAGGAATTTCTTCACTGAGTGTTTTGAATCTTCGGAATTCTCTGCCCCAGAGGGTTGTGGGTGCTGAGTCTCTGAATATATTCAAGGCTGAGATAGATAGATTTTTGGAGTTTAGGGAAATGAAGGGATATGGAGATCGGGCAGGAAAGTGGAGTTGAGGTTGATCAGCCATGATCTTACTGAATGGCGGAGCAAGCTCGAGGGGCCATTTGACCTACTCCTGCTCGATTTCTTATGTTCTTGCAACATTTCTCGTTGTTGAGAATTAGATTATATTTGGATTTCCAAAAAGCATTCGATAAGGTGCCACACACAAGGTTACTGCCCAAGATAAGAGCTCACGGGGTTGGAGGTAATATATTAGCGTGGAAAGAGGATTGGCTAACTAATAGAAAACAGAGAGTCGGGATAAATGGGTTATTTTCAGGTTGGCAAACTGTAATTAGTGGGGTGCCACAGGGATCAGTGCTGGGGCCTCAACTATTTACAATTTATATTAATGACTTGGATGAAGGGACCGAGTGTAACGTAGCCAAATTTGCTGCTGATACAAAGATAGGTGGCAAAACAAGTTATGAGGAGGACACAAATAATCTACAAAGGAATATAAATAGGCTCAGTGGGCAAAAAATTGGCAGATGGAGTATAATGTGGGAAAATGTGAGGTTATCCACTTTAATAGGAGGAATAAAAAAGCAAATTATTATTTAAATGGGTAGCGATTACAAAATGCTGTAGTACAGAGGGACCTGGGGATCCTTGTACATGAAGTACATGAAACACAAAACGTTAGCATGCAGGTACAGCAAGTAATCAGGAAGGCAAATGGAATGTTGGCCTTTATTGCAAGGGGGATAGAGTATAAAAGTAGGGAAGTCCTGCTTCAATTGTACAGGGCATTGGTAAGACCACACCTGGAGTACTGCATACAGTTTTGGTCTCCTTTTTAAGGAGGAATATACTTGCATTGGAGGCAGTTCAGAGAAGGTTCACGAGGTTGATTCCTGAGATGAAGGGGTTGTCATATGAAGTAAGGTTGAGCAGATTGGGCCTATACTCATTGGAGTTTAGAAGACTGAGAGGTGATCTTATTGAAATGTATAAGATTCTGAGGGGGCTTGACAGGGTAGATGCAGAGAGGATGTTTCCCCTATTGGGGGAATCTAGAACTAGGGGGCATAGTTTCAGAATAAGGGGTCATCCATTTAAAACAGAAATGAGGAGGAATTTCTTCTCTCAGAAGGTCATGAATCCTTGTAATTCTCTACCCCAGAGAGCTGTGGAGGCTGGGTCTTTGAATATATTTAAGGTGGAGATAGATTTTTGAGCGATAAGGGAATCTAGGGTTATGGGGAGCAGGCAGGGAAGTGGAGTTGAGGCCAGGATCAGATCAGCTATGATATTGAATGGCGGAGCAGGCTAAAGGGGCTCCTGCTCCTATTTCTTATGTTCTTATGTAAACTAGTTTCACATCTTTAGAGAGAGGTACAGCTAGCCTTACTTCCCAGTGATTGTCCAACTCACAAGCCAGATGGAGCTTGCCCGTTTCAATATAAAGATGTGTGAATCGCTGATGACTTGGGCACTTATTGGATGGAAAGAGCAATTCAGAGACACAGTTTTAGAGGAAGAATTGGAAACACATATTAGACAGGAAAAAAATAGGAGGGAAAATCATAGGCATGAACTTTGGGCTTAATTGGAAAAAATGCAAAAATGGAGGCGTATAATGGCTTAGAATCAAACAAAGGTTTATAAACTTGTAAGAACAGGAGTGGGAACATTATTTTTTTCCAGAGTAAAATCCTGAAGCTTTGCAAGGGTGGGGAGGAGGGAATTGATAGCGAGGCATTGTGACCATCTTTTTTAAAAAAAGGGGACAAGTCCGACTGCTGCAACTACAGAGGAATCTCCCTGCTATCAACCACTGGGAAAGTCGTCGCTAGAGTCCTCCTCGGTCGTCTTCTCCCCGTGGCCGAGGAGCTCCTCCCGGAGTCGCAGTGCGGATTTCGTCCCCTACGGGGCACAACGGACATGATTTTTGCAGCACGACAGCTGCAGGAAAAGTGCAGGGAACAACGCCAGCCCTTATACATGGCCTTCTTCGACCTTACAAAGGCCTTTGACACTGTCAACTGCGGGGGTCTATGGAGCGTCGTCCTCCATTTCGGATGCCCCCAAAAGTACGTCACCATACTCCGCCTGCTCCACGACGACATGCAGGCCGTGATCCTTACCAATGGATCCATCACACACCCAATCCACGTCCGGACCGGGGTCAAGCAGGGCTGCGTCATTGCCCCAACCCTCTTCTCAATCTTCCTCGCTGCCATGCTCCACCTCACAGTTGATCAGCTCCCCGCTGGAGTGGAGCTAAACTACAGAACCGGTGGGAAGCTGTTCAACCTTCACCGTCTCCAGGCCAGGTCCAAGACCACCCCAACCTCTGTCGTCGAGCTGCAGTACGTGGATGACACCTGCGTCTGTGCACACATAGAGGCTGAACTCCAGGACATAGTCGACGTATTTACCGAGGCGTATGAAAGCATGGGTCTTGCGCTAAACATTAGTAAGACAAAGGTCCTCCACCAGCCTGTCCTCATCGTACAGCACTGCCCCCCAGACATCAAGATCCACGGCGTGGCCCTCGACAACCTGGACCACTTCCCCTATCTCGGGAGCCTCCTATCAACAAGAGCAGGCATTGACGAGGAGACCTCCAGTGCGAAGTGCAGCCTTCGGCCGCCTGAGGAAAAGAGTGTTTGAAGACCAGTCTCTCAAGACTGTCACCAAGTTGATGGTCTACAGGGCCATAGTAATACCTGCCCTCCTGTATGGCTCAGAGACGTCGACCATGTACTGTAGACACCTCAAGTCGCTGGAGAAATATCACCAATGATATCTCCGCAAGATCCTGCAAATCCCCTGGGAGGACAGACGCACAAACATTAGCGTCCTCGTCCAGGCCAACATCCCCAGCATTGAAGCACTGGCCACACTTGATCAGCTCCGCTGGGCAGGCCACATAGTTCGCATGCCAGACACGAGACTCCCAAAGCAAGTGCTCTACTCAGAACTCGTCCACGGCAAACGAGCCAAAGGCGGCCGGGGGAAAAGTTACAAGGACACCCTCAAAGCCTTCCTGATAAAGTGCGACATCCCCACTGACACCTGGGAGTCCCTGGCCATAGACCGCCCTAAGTGGAGGAAGTGCATTCGGGAGGGCGCTGAGCTCCTCGAGTATTGTCGCCGAGAGCGTGCAGAAATCAAGCGCAGGCAGCGGAAGGAGCGAGCGGCAAACTGGCCCCACCCACCCTTTCCCTCAACGACTATGTGTCCCACCTGTGACAGAGACTGTGGTTCTCTTATTGGGCTGTACAGCCACCTAAGAACTCATGCTAAGAGTGGAAGCAAGTCTTCCTCGATTCCGAGGGACTGCCTACGATGATATGATGATGATCACTGGTTGCAACTGTGTAGACGCCCACAAGGGTTTTATTTCCCCTATGTGATGCTATAACCACTCCTGACATAGTCTCCATTCTGTCAATAAAGTCTTGATTTCTACTTCAGGTGACGTTATAGAAATGCAATAAATTATTAATTAGCCCAATGACAGATTTTGAAAAACCTATTGGATGGAACAGTTGACCTGGAGGGGGCGGGGAATGGTGTTGGAATGCGACGAGTGTGTCAGCCATGATGTTGCTAGTAGCACGACCTGTATTCCTTCAATTTCTCATCAGATTGGCTATTTCTGTTGATGTTTTTTGAAGGTGAGTCTCGAGTTTGAAATGTCCAAATTTGCAAAAATGAATTTATGGCAGGATGGCCAACCCAGCAATATTTCAAAATGGCTGAGGTCTAATGTCATAAAGAGATACCAAATGCTAGGCTCTGTACAATAACCTTCTCGGTAAGTGTTGTTGTGCAGGAAATTAGTACAAAGGGATAAACCAAGAATGACTCCATTGTGTCTGAGTTGTTGACTGTCATTCCTGAAGCTTTTTCTTACCTCCCCAGAGAAGAGGCTACATGGGAAGAAAAATAAGTTTGCAGCAGCCGCCCTGACGAAATATGATTAATGGCTCAGCCAGCCTAATTTCACTGTTGACAGTGTTGGAAACTTTCACTGTCTGTCTTCTGACCATCTTGACTCAGTGACAAGAGCTACCAGAATCATGTAGTGTCAGAAGGGAAAGTAGATCACAGGTCGAGGTTCATATAACAGATTTATATTGATTAGGATAGATCGTGCACATTGTTTAGCAAACTAGAATGTGTATATATAGTTTACAATCCTTACGTTAGCTTGTTTAAATTGCCTTAGGTAATAAAGCTTTTATGACTGACAACTGTGGTCTCTGCCTCAAGGTAGTTAATTAGGACGTAATGTGCCCTGTTTTGTGCTTCTATTGGGAAGGAGCCTGTACAACAGCGTAGCCTTGCTTATTATTAATCTGGATGGGAAATTCAGGCATGTATAACTTGTCTTTAGAGAATGTGTTCAGAGAGGTTGGTGCTAATCCTGAGGTGGGGTTTTGACAAATTTGGAAATTGGTAAATGTGGAAAGAATGTAGTGGCCGAATTTGGTGCATGTTGCGCCCGCAGCCGCCGAGGATCTGCTAGAAATGTATGTTTTTTGAGTGATTCCTCCGGAACCGCCCATCTGCCGTCCAGGTTTCCACCTGGCACGAGATGAGTCACGGAGGGATCCGCCGGCGTGACCTCATGCCGCCCACCCATGCCGGATGCTGCAAATCGGCCATTTTGGCCATCGGAGGAATGCTCGCCTCAGGTCGACCTGCCGCCCGCCAGAAGGACCGCTCGCAAAAAGCAGGTCTGAGCTGGCCGTGAGTCGGGCGGCCGGGAGAAGGGCTCCGAGTGCTTCAGCGCTGCACATCGCGGCTATGGTGCAGATGCTGGACCATCATAAGTGGGACTGCTGGAAAAACGTTAGGTGGATGTTGCTTTACTTTATTGCTGAGGGTCATGTTTAATTTGGATGTGATGAAAACGACTGAAATGTGTCTGGGCTGATGTGACCTTGCTGAAAGTCCTTCATTGAGAAGCCCAATGGTGAAGGCAAAATAATTATGGATAAGTGAAAAGTCACATTTTGTCCATTCAAGCTGATCAATTAATTCTGTGACACAGTCCTTCAAGAAGTTCTCCAGGAGGCACTACATATATAGAGGGTGAGATGGTTAGGGTAAGCCTGAGACAGCTGCAGACTCTGAAAACATTTGTATGGGAGGAAAAAGGTAGAAAGTTACAGCTATTCGACTTTAAGGACAGTGCGATTACAGACCAAACTGAGGAAGGACTACGGTCAATAGAACACAGCAAGAGACAAGCGCTGCGGTGACTCAGTGGCCTATCGTTGAGGTTTCAACTACTCGACTGTCATTATCGCCTTGTTAATGTGTCTTTCTTTGTGCTGCAAGGAAACTACTTCATAAAATCTGTTCTGATTCATCACAAAAGACCTGTAACCAGCGTGCCTTGTTGTGGTGACGGACATAAGTCTATTCTGAGAGATGTAATTAATGTGACACATCAAATAACCCTCACAGCACATAAAGCATGTTGCGATGGCCTGATGACCCTATCCATTATACATTGCAGTTATATGTGGATGGGAAGATATTCCTGATAAAGCAGATGACCTGAAAGACGGATCTGTGTTTCTCACAAAGCACCACACTTGACGTTAGAGAAGGTCAACAATGTGAGTGTATTTACAAGTGCACAATAACAAAGGTTACATAACATTATTACATTTACACCACCAACACTCATCCCTCTACCCAGCACCACCACATCTCTTTTCTTCCCCCCCCCCCCCCCTCCTGAAGCCACACCCAAGCTCCTCTTCCTCGCCCCACCTACACCACAGCGTCCCGCTCCCCTGCCCCTCACTGCCTCTGGTTGACGAGCTTGTGCAGGAGGGCAGTGGGATGTCAGACATGTGCATCTTGGTGAGAAGGCAGGAGGCATGACCGAAGGCGCCGGGATCGCCTGCTCCTCCGGCCCTGTCTGCCTTGAGGGTGTGGGCTCGGGGGCTTGCACTTCACGGCCAGAAGCCATCTCTTGCCTCATGGCCTCAACAGTCTCGGTTGTGCGCTCCAACACAGCGATGAGCCGGTCCATCTTGTCATCATGCTGCTGGGTGAAGATGGCCATGCTGGCAGCTATCCCAGTCATGGTCTGGAGCATATCATGACCTATCTGCACGCTTGTCCGTGATAGCTGGACCATCTCCAGAATTGCAGAGAGCCGTGGTGGATCCTCAGGTGGATGCTCGCTCCTGGTGGGTTCTGGCTCCTTGCTTGCCTTCGCGCCACGACCTCCGCGCTTGGTTGAGCTTGCCAGTGTGGAGTCCATTCCAAACCTTGGGAACTCAGAGGCCGACACCGAGGTACTGCTGACACCTGGCTCACATGGCAGGAGGCTGCTGTCCTGTTCCTGCTTCTGGAACTCAAGGAGCTCAAAAATGGGCCCTTCTCCCTCTCTCTCTCCTCTTCATAATGGCACTGGGTGGCGGAGGTTGGAGCCGTGGAAATGGGGGGTGGGGGCAACGTTGGGGTGGGAAACGTTGGGGATCTGACGGCTTTTCTGAAGGCCAGAGGTAGATAGTGTGCCTTGCTCCGTGTTGTCGGAGTCAACATCTGCAAGTAGAGGACAACATTTCAATCTGTGGGGCGGGGGGGCATGGGTGGGTGGTGCTGGTCAAGCTGAGATGTCAGCTGTGCCAACTCACATTCTGCCAGCAAGGAGTTGCATTTCTACATGAGCACACCAATACTCGGCAACAATATGTGCGGTAAGCCATGAATCCCTTAACACTGCGTAACCTTCATGCCATGAGCCTGCTCAATTCGACCACCGCTGCTGGTCTCTCTCCAGTTGCATGCAGGCTTGCTGCCTTGGATGCATTTTTCTTCTGCACAAAGAAACGTGGCAGCCTTTAACCCCTTTGCTGATTTCCACCCCCCCCCCCCCCCCCCCACACACACACACAAACACACACACACACACACATATATCTGGCACACAACTCTTTTGGGGTTGGAGAGGAGGGGACAAATAAATTTTTACTCACTCTTGCTGCCGCCGCCAAATTGATCCAACGCTTCCGGCATTGGTCCCCATCCCGCTCAACATTGCCCATTGCAGACACGATCTCAGCGATCTCACTCCAAATGTGTCGGTATTGAGGTGGTGGAGGCTTGCCACGACCATCCCGGGTGAGGTCTTTGTACCTGCGCGGCACCTCCGTTACTAGCTCCTCCAATTCCTCCTCATTAAACCAGGGAGCTCGGACCTGGTTTTGCCAGTTTTCATTGCTGATTCTGGCCACTCATCGTCAATGATGAAACAAATGGGTGCTCAACAGTTTGTGTGTCTCAATTACTCCAACTGTCCCACCTCCAAGTCTCGCTGCCCCACCTCCAAGTCTCGCTGCCCCACCTCCAAGTCTCGCTGCCCCACCTCCAAGTCTCGCTGCCCCACCTCCAAGTCTCGCTGCCCCACCTCCAAGTCTCGCTGCCCCACCTCCAAGTCTCGCTGCCCCACCTCCAAGTCTCGCTGCCCCACCTCCAAGTCTCGCTGCCCCACCTCCAAGTCTCGCTGCCCCACCTCCAAGTCTCGCTGCCCCACCTCCAAGTCTCGCTGCCCCACCTCCAAGTCTCGCTGCCCCACCTCCAAGTCTCGCTGCCCCACCTCCAAGTCTCGCTGCCCCACCTCCAAGTCTCGCTGCCCCACCTCCAAGTCGCGTTGCCCCACCTCCAAGTCGCGTTGCCCCACCTCCAAGTCGCGCTGCCCCACCTCCAAGTCGCGCTGCCCCACCTCCAACTCGCGCTGCCCCACCTCCAACTCGCGCTGCCCCACCTCCAACTCGCGCTGCCCCACCTCCAACTCGCGCTGCCCCACCTCCAACTCGCGCTGCCCCACCTCCAACTCGCGCTGCCCCACCTCCAACTCGCGCTGCCCCACCTCCAACTCGCGCTGCCCCACCTCCAACTCGCGCTGCCCCACCTCCAACTCGCGCTGCCCCACCTCCAACTCGCGCTGCCCCACCTCCAACTCGCGCTGCCCCACCTCCAACTCGCGCTGCCCCACCTCCAACTCGCGCTGCCCCACCTCCAACTCGCGCTGCCCCACCTCCAACCTCCAACTCTCTCCTCTCCAACCTCCAACTCTCCCCTCTCCAACCTCCAACTCTTCCCTCTCCAACCTCCAACTCTTCCCTCTCCAACCTCCAACTCTCCCCTCTCCCCTCTCCCACTCATGGGTGGAATAAAGTGGTGTGCCCTTATGTGCATGCACAGTGCAGCAATCAGCCCCAAACGGCCCTGAAATGACGGATTGTCCGAAGAGAAAAACTACAACAAAAAGAAAATCCCGAAGTCTCGCGCATGCGCATTGGAGGCCCTCCGAAGATGTCCGAGTGGAGAGGCCTCCAACTGCCGCACACTGATGACGCCGGCCGCTCACTCCCGTTCCCACCCGGCGACTGCCGTTGATGCTACCGCCCACACAACAGAGCCGAAAGTAGCTCCCGGCGGCAGTGGGCGGCAAAAAGATAGGGGCCGCCGAGAAATGGGCAGCGACCAAATTCGGCCCTGTAGACTTGCCAATGGATTTGAGAGTATCTCCTTAGGTACAAAAACAGTTCTATTCTTTTTCATATTCAACTGTCTGCAATTGATAGTTGAGTCAATTAACTTTCAGTATTTAAATAAGGGATGATTGAATTAAGCAAAAACAGATGCATGGGAATACAGCAAATTGTAATTGAAGACAGACAGCTTGATTTGGGTCAAGTCCTTCACTAAATTGTGGTCTTCCATTCCATCCTTCTGTATTAATACAAGTTTGTATTTCGGATGAGACGTTAAACCGAGGTCCCGTTTGTGCTCTCAAGGCAACGTAAAAGATCTCAAGGCACTCTTTTGAAGAAGAGCAGGGGAGTTATCCCGGGTGTGCTGGTCAATATTTATCCATCAATAAACATAACCAAAAAAACAGATTATCTGGTCGTTATCACATTGCTGTATGGGAGCTTGCTTGTGCGCAAATTGGCTGCCGCGTTTCCTACATTACACCAGTGACTGCACTCCAAAAGTACTTCATTGGCTGTAAAGTGCTTTCAGACGTCTGGTGGTTGTGAAAAGCACTATATCAATCTAAGTCTTTTGCAAATTATTTATGTGAACTAAAATATTTAAAACAATTCCTTGCTTGTCTCTGCTGAGACGTAAGTTAGTTCAGCAGGACTGATAGCAACCATGTCAAAAATTATGCAGTAAGTTGCTGAAGATGCCACAGGTGATTTTTACTATTCAAATTTCACCCCTCCAAAACAGTTGAGAGCATTTACTATAATTTTATAAATGCAGAAGTCAGAAAGTATAATTGCTCGTGGTCAGTCTATAATCCAATTGAGAGAAATGTTCAGCAAATAAGGAAATCAATGCGGAACATTGGCACCTTAACGTATTGCAGTACAGTGATTTCGGACATGGATTTGCACCTACTAACTGCTTTTGTAATCTTGAGTTCCCAATCTCAGCTGTGCTAATGCAGGAAAGTGGAGAATGGAAACTAAATGCCCCACCATATGGAGGGAAAGTTAAACAGAGTCATCCTGGGCTGATTTCACTTGATTACTAGTACCTAACTTCAGGGTGGTATTGATGGCACTAACTTGTCCTTTTAGCTAAGGATGGCACCTGGTGCAGGGAGTACTAAGAAATTAAAGAAATGCCTTCCCTCTCCAACCCCCAACCCCCAACCCCCTCCACAACGAACAGTAGGAAATGGGAGACTGTTTTATAACAGTTAACCAATGTCTGTTGTTTCATCTGCTGATGTGATGAGCTTCTGAGTTGAATGAGAGGCGAAGATGATAGTCTAAGACATAAGCCTAGAATGCAAATTTATGCTCCACAAGAAATATCTAGTGGAATTTAAATTATTTACTTACAAAAAAATTGGTTATCGATTTTGTAGTAAGCAACACAAATCATTGTTAAGTGTTCCTCTTCATTGTGGGTTTTAAATAGCACGTTTCAGAATTTAAAGTATTTCAGGTAAGATCAATAATGATACTGTTGAGATATTTTATTTGCCAGGAGAAAAAAATCAGCTGATTACAGCTTATCTGTAATACAGATGGTTTGATTTAGCTATGATCCATCTTTATTTAATATCCAACTGTTGCCCAAAAAACCCCCATGATTGATTTTTCTCTCCCATGCAGCTCCTGGTAGGATTCCTTGGTTCTGCCGGGGTTTGCACAGAGGCTGATGATGGTTTAAATAACAAGACTTGTCTTTTGCACATATTGCACCAATTAAACCCAGAAAAGTTTCACAAAGGAAGTCTGTAACCTAGTCTTGTAGTATCAACTTGTATTACAGCTTGAAGCACTTGAAGAATGTTTATAGCATGAAACATTATATTGTCCTTGTTAATGCAATATTTTATTGTACCTTTGGGCTGAAATCCTAAACGTGATTGGCTGAAAAGCAATCTTATGTTGCAAAATAGTTTCCCCAGTTCTCAGATTTATTTCAGCCTTCAGTCAATGACATCAACAGGCAATACAAGCAATGACTGTTGGCCACTGAAGTCACACAATACACTATTAACTATTCGAGCAGTCACTAAATATGGCTAAAAGCTTTCTTCGATTTTTATTCGATTTAACTCAAGTGTATAATAAAACAAATATGAACTACAATTTTCCGGCTATAAATAGTAAGCTATTGCTCTTTTTGGATTGCGAAATGATGTTTAGTGTGCAATAGTACTGTAATTATAAGTCTCTGGGCAACGTTTTACCATATATACCCAGTGCTGCGGAGAATTTCTGCATTTGAACATTTATAAATACAGTTTCTTGGGAATTTTATTTGTGGTTACTATTAATGGTCATGTTATAGTGTCGTGGTTGATTTTATTTTGGCTTACCCACCGCAGCAGATCATAACTATATTTTCCTCCAGTCAATAAAGTAATAAAGTGAAGTCCGATTCCTTCCTAGTAGTTGCGACAAATCATCAACACCAACAACTTGCATTTATATAGCACTGTAACGTAGGAAATGTCCCACGGCAAAATAAGACAAAAAATTGACACCTACTCTATAGACCCATATGGAGCTATTTATCCATTGGGTTAAGACTGATTTATGATTTTTCTGTCATACCATATAGGATGGCATTGTTAAACCCTTAATATACACAAGGCCTATGTAATCATAGTGAGCTGCGACCTCACTTTCTTCCCCCCACATCCATGTCAAGTCAGGAGTTGACAGGTTGGCCGAGAACTAATGAAACACCGAAGTGTTTATCACAGAAGGTTCAATGCCATTCACCAACACTTCAGTATGAAACTAAGAATGAGTGGTGAACTGGGTGGTACAGTGGGTTAGCACTTTTACTTCAGGGTCCTGGATTTGAATACAGTCCAAACCGATATGACAGTCTCCTTTCTATCCTAGCTACAATGATCCTATGTGAATTGAATTTAAGAAACTTTCCTAAATTGGTAATTTAACGTGGAGACTGTAAGGAACATAAGAGTTAGGAGCAGGAGTAGGCCATACGGCCCCTCGACCCTGTTCCGCCATTCAATAAGATTATGGTTGATCTTCGACCTCAACTCCACTTTCCCTTCAGATCTCCATATCCCTCAACTACCCAAGAGTCCAAATATCTATCTCAGCCTTGAATATACTCAATGATTCAGCATCCACGGCCCTTTGGGTAGAGAATTCCAAACCTTGACAACCCTCTGAGTGAAGAATTCCTCCTCATCTCAGTCTTAAATGGCCGATCCCTTATCCTCATCCTATGCCCCCTAGTTCTAGACTCTCCAGCCAGGGGAAACAACCTCTCAGCATCTACCCCGTCAATCCCCCTCAGACTCTTGTATGTTTCAATGAGATCACCTCTCATTCTTTTAAACTCCAAGGAGAATAGGCCCAATCTACTCAATCTCTACTCATAGGACAACTCTCTCATCCCAGGAATCAATTTAGTGAACCTTCGTTTCATCGCCTCTGAGGCAAGTACATCCTTCCTTGGATAAGGAGACCAAAACTGTACACAGTACTCCCAAGTGCAGTCTCACCAAAGCCCTGTACCATTGCAGCAAGACTTCCTTACTCTTGTATTCCAACACGCTTTTGCATTCCTAATTGCTTGCTGTACCTGCATGCTAAATCTCTGTGTTTCCTGCACAAGGACAGCTAAATCTCTGAGAACACCAACATATAATAGTTTCTCACCATTTTAAAAAATAGTCTGTTTTTCCAGTCTACCCACATTGCCCACATTATACTCCACCTTATTGTCCACTCACTTAACCTGTGTATATCCGTTTGCAGGCTCTTGGTGTTCACCTCATAGCTTAAATAAGAACATAAGAAGTAGAGTAGGCCATTCGGCCCCTCGAGCCTGCTCCGCCATTCAATAAGATCATGGCTGATCTGATCTTGGGTTCAACTCCAATTCCGTGCCTACTCTCCATAACCCTTATCATTCAAAAATCTGTCTATCTCCACCTTAAATATATTCAATGACCCAGCCTCCACAGCTTTCTGGGATAGGGAATTACAAAGATTCACGACCTTCTCAGAGAAGAAATTCCTCCTCATTTCAGTTTTAAATGGATGACCCCTTATTCTGAAACTATGCCCCCTAGTTCTAGATTTCCCCACGAGGAGAAACATCCTCTCTGCATCTACCCTGTCACGTCCCCTCAGAATCTTATACATTTCAATAAGATCACCTCTCAATCTTCGAAACTCCAAGAAGTATTAACATAGAAGCATAGAAAATAGGTGCAGGAGTAGGTTATTCGATCCTTCGAGCCTGCACCACCATTCAATATGATCATGGTTGATCGTGCAACTTCGGTACCCCATTCCTGCTTTCTCTCCATATCCCTTGATTCCCTTTAGCCGTAAGGGCCACATCTAACTCTCTTTTGAATATATCTAACGAACTGGCCTCAACAACTTTCTGTGATAGAGAATTCCACAGGTTCACAATTCTCTGAGTGAAGAAGTTTTTCCTCATCTCGGTCCGAAATGGCTTACTCCTTGTCCTTAGACTGTGAATTCAGAAACTAGTGTCCTGAACATAAGGAAAGGTAACTTCGATGGTATGAGATGTGAATTGGCTAGAATAGACTGGCGAATGATACTTAAATGGTTGACGGTGGATAGGCAATGGCAAACATTTAAAGATCACATGGATGAACGAGTTACCTTTAAGTTCAGGACCCTTGTCTCTGAATTAACTGTGTCACTCTCCATCTTAATGAAGAATTCTACCATATTATGGTCACTCTTCCCCAAGGGGCCTCGCACAGCAAGATTGCTAATTAATCCTCTCATTACACAACACCCAGTCTAGGATGGCCAGCTCTCTAGTTGGTTCCTCGACATATTGGTCTAGAAAACCATCCCTTATACACTCCAGGAAATTCTCCTCCACCGTATTGTTACCAGTTTGGTTAGCCCAATCAATATGTGTATTATAGTCACCCATGATAACTGCTGTACCCTTTATAGGCCCAACTTACTCAACCTTTCTTCATATGACAACCCCTTCATCTCAGGAATCAACCTCGTGAACCTTCTCTGAACTGCCTCCAATGCAAGTATATCCCTCCTTATATAAGGAGACCAAAACTGGATGCAGTACTTGAGGTGTGGTCTCACCAACACCCTGTACAGTTGGAACATCGTGACCCTCCGACCTGCGAGAGAACACCTCCGCAGGTCGGGCTATAAAAGAGCTGGAGCATATCACTACAACATCCAGTGCGAGCTGCTCCAAATGTGCGACGATTTTGAGGTGGGCGACTGGGCGATGTCATCAAAACCCAGGTCGCCATTTGGAGCATGGGCAGGAATGTCGGCAGGGCCCAGGTACAGCGGAGGAGCGGGAAGTTTGTGGCGGATGAGTGGCGAGAGATTATGGCACAGGTGCGGTGAATGTTTTTGTGGTGGAGGAGCGGCGAGAGATTGTGGTGGAGGAGTGGTGTGAGATCGTGGCGGAGCTGCAGCGAATGTTTGTGGCGGAGGAGCGGTGAGCGATCGTGGCGGAGGTGCGGCAAATGAAAGTGTGAGGGCCCAGGGGTAGCACGGGCCAGCCCACACTGCGATAAGTGTGCGCACGAGGTCTGTGCAGCAGAGCAGGTCTCCAGTCATCCTGATTTACCCTTGCCACTGGATAAAGGCTTAGCTCTGTCAAGCCCGTGTGGTGGCTGGTGTGCAACGGTCACCACACATTCCACGCATGGGCATCTTCCACCCCTTCAATTGGAGTTCAGGACTGGAATATCGGGTCCTTCATTGAGACATCTGTGAACTCATGTGGAAGCAAGTCATCCTCGTTCGAGGGACCGCCTATGGTATACAGTTGTAGCAGGGCTCTCCTGCTTGTACTCCATCCCCCTTGCAATAAAGGCCAACATTCCACTTGCCTTCCTAATTACTTGCTGTACCTGCATACTAACGTGTTGTGTTTCATGTACAAGGTCCCCCATATCCCTCTGTACCTCAGCATTTTGTAATCTCTCCCCATTTAACTAATAATTTGCTTTTTTATTTTTCCTACCAAAGTGGATAACCTCACATTTGCCTGCATTATACGCCATCTGCCAAATTTCTGCCCACTCACTTAGCTTATCTATATCCCTTTGCAGATTCTACGCATCCTCCTCACAACTTGTTTGCCCACCTATCTTTGCATCATCAACAAATTTGGCTACATTACACTCGGTCCCTTCATCCAAGTTATTAATATAGATTGTAAATAGTTGAGACCCCAGCACTGATTTCTGTGGCATCCCACTTGTTACTGTTTGCCAACCTGTCTTTGAGTATATTCAAGGACGGGACTGACAAGACCCCTGGATATTAAGGGAATCAAGGGATATGGGGACAGCGCAGGAAAACGGAGTCGAGACAGAAGACCAGCATGACCCATTTATCCCGACGCTCTGTTTTCTGTTAGTTAGCTCATACTCTATCCATGCTAATATATTACCCCCAATCCCGTGAGCACTTATCTTGTGCAATAACCTTTTATGTGGCACCTTACCGAATGCCTTCTGGAAATTCAAATACACCACATCCACTGGTTCCCCCATATCCACCCTGCTCGTTACATCCTCAAAGACCTCCAGCAAATTTGTCAAACATGATTTCCCTTTCATAAAACCAGGCTGACTCTGCTTGACTGTATTATGATTTTCTAAATGTCTTGCTGCTACTACTTCCTTAATAATGGACGCCAGCATTTTTCCAATGACCGACGTTAGGCAAACTGGTCTATAGTTTCCTGCTTTCTGTCTCCCTCCTTTCTTAAATTGAGGCGTTACATTTACGGTTTTCCAATCTGCTGGGACCTCTCCAAAATCCAGGGAATTTTGGTAGATTACAACCAATGCATCCACTATCTCTGCAGTCACTTTTTTTAAAGAACCTAGGATGCAGCCCATCAGATCCAGGGGACTTGTCCACCTTTAGTCTCATTAGTTTGCTGAGTACTTTTTTTCTAGTGATAGTGATTGTTTTAAGTTTCCCCCCCTCCCAATAGCCCTGTGATTATCAATTATTGGGATGCTTTTAGCGTCTTCTACCGTGAAGACCGATACAAAATATTTGTTGAAAGTCTCCATCATTTCCCTGTTTTCCATTAATAATTCTCCAGTCCCATCCTCTAAGGGACCAACGTTTACTTTAGCTACTCTCTTCCTTTTTATATACTTGTAGAAGCTCTTACTGTCTATTTTTATATTTCTTACTTTCCCACTGATTTCATCATTTTCTGTGCTCAGGAATGTAACAATTTTTGTGTTCTAGCATGGCAAATCAAATGTCACACCAAGGTAATGTATGCTGAAGTTAAGGTTAAGACACCACTGAGACTGTGTCGTGGTGATTTATTCTGCACTTGACCTCTGCTGGAAGTACTTAATGCTGGAATTGGGTGCCATAAGTATTCTGTTCTCCAATACTGACATTCCTTGCCTTTCGTTAGCATGAAAATCTGTCTGGAAAAAAAATTACGAGAAATAAACTAGAGATAAATATTAGGGCCTCGAGTTTCCTCCATATTTAAGCCCAGATACACCCGTAATCTGCGTACAAACAAATTATATGGCTTCCAAGATTGCCATTATTTTGGGGTAAGTGTGTTCTTTGCGCAATTACAATACACCTAAGTCTCTTCGATCTTTTACGTCTGTCCATCAAACCCTCCGTCCAAATGAATCTCTACTCTCAAAACTGGCCATGCCCCCGTCTCTCAAATGTGAGTAACTTCCATTTGCGCTGTGGGGGGTGGGGCAGGTCACAGCGTTGAGACCAGATTTTCAGGCGAGGCAGGAAACAGTCATTTCCTGATCTTTCAATTGCAACTTTTTCAGCGTTTTAAAAATAATTATGCTCCTCTGAATTTTCTGTTTCTTTGGGCCTGAACTTGGTGGAAGCCAAGGCCCACCCAACTGCCGCCCAAAAGACAGCCAATGGCCGCCGAGAGACCGGGTAGTACTTTGCCAGGAAGATCCCTCTAAAAGAGATGGCAGTATCGCCCGGCAGCCAAATAACAGCTTACACTGTCAATCTGGGCGGCAGCAGGCGGGAGCTCCCAATCTCGGCGGCAAATCTGTTCCTCGCCAAAGTGCCACCGAGGATTGAGTCAGGCCCAGGGAAGGGGGAACACTGAAAAATAAAAATATTCACAATAATAAAAAAAAAACACCATAACACCTTCAGGGGACCACAAATAGGTAAAACCCTGAAAGAAATAAAATTAAAAGATGTTCACTAACCTTTTTTTGCAGGTCTTCTTACTTACCGTCGGGGTTAGACCTGCCACGCAGTGGTCCTTCGCCCTGCTGCCGCCGACTCCCGCCCGCACCAATATGCCAGCTCGGCGGGCGGGAGGTCACTTACGTGACTAGGCTGTCAGAAGCCGTCAGTGAGTGGTTCCCGGCGGTACTCCCCTCCCGCCGGATGCAGACCTGGAGGAATCTTTCACCGAGGAGAGAGCGGCTAAAAAAAACTCGGCGGCAGTGGGCTGTAGGGCTACCAATTTTGGGTCCTTGGAATGCATTTTTGTGTAATAAGTATAAATCACATTAAAATTTGAAAAGCCTCCCCGATTGCATAAAAATGCAATGCCTGATGTGCATGATTGAGTTGAAATTTAAACTTTACAATTCAAAAAATAAATATATGGTGTGTAATCGGCATTTCCATGGGCCTTGATCGTTTACACTGCTTTATGCCCATTTATGGCCATTTTATGTTTGGCCATATTCTAATGGGATTAGGAAGAAAGTTGGGTGTAACTTGACATTGGCTATTGGGCGCATTTTAGGGTCTAATTTCCGGGTTGGACCCAATCAGAAAACTCCAGGCCCAAGTTTCTTTTAGTGAGTAATTTAATGTTGGAGTTTGTGAAGTTGAAAACAATTTGATAAACATGGGCTGATGTACGGTCATTCTCAGACAGCTGGAGAATAGATGCATACCCATAATAGAACTAGCAAGGGAAGTAAATATTTGATTGGATGTACAGTCTCCCACCATGCTGGTAAATATTAGGTGTGTACGATGCTATTAGATTCAGGAATCTGACACCTCCCACTAAACTGCCAGGTGTAAAAGCAGCTAAAATAAATGTAAATAATGGGGTAGAAATTTTGACGTTACGGGCCCGTACGACGTTTCTGCAGACTGGGAAGGCATCAGAAAAGCCGGTTTTCAGCACACAATGCGCATGCACTGAAAACCGGCTTTCCCGACCTGTCAAGCAGATCCTACACATATCGGGAGCTGGGACATTTGTACATGCAAGATTGCGATATTTACGCATATCTTGCCCAGCAAATGGCCTAAAAAATCTTGCGCCTGAAAAAGCAGGCACATCGCCTACTTTTACAGACACAAGTGTTTTAAAACACAAAAAAAAATTAAAATAATGTTATGAAAACATATTTTATTGATTTAAAAACCCTCCCCACTACGGTAAGTTTATTTTAAGGCATAATTAAAAAACTTTTTTAAAAATCGGGAAAATATTTTTTTAATAAGACATTAATAACTTTAATTTAAATGAATCTTAAATATGTAGTGTATATTTTTTATTAGTGTTTTGGGGGGTGGGGGTTTCTCATTCATAATGAGAACTCCAACTTACAGAATTCCCATTATTATGAATGAGAAAATACTTAGCTGTGATTGGGTGTCCAGGCACACATGACTCCTGCGCATGTCCCTACGAGGACGCGCTGGGAGAGGAGGCCTGTGGATCGAGAACTCGATTGGGCACAGCAGCTTCAGGTAGGTGCGCATTTTTTCTCTCAAATCTAGTCGAACGCCCGTGGGAAGGAGAAAGCGGAATTTCTACTCCATTGTTTTATTACTAGAGTTGGGCTTTGTGAAAGAGAAAACCTAAGATTTGGAAACCTATTTTAACATGTACCAAGGTACTTTTGAATCAAAACTTCTATAAATTAAAACCTATCTGAAAACAGTTCTGGTCTCATTGACAAGATGAGCTCGAAGAGGATATTATGGGAGGTGGATGAGAAGCTTGGAGAGAGAGAGATGGGGATTCTATCCTCAGGTTGGAGGGGCACCATGAGGATGTTTCGCCTGGTGGGCAATGGAAAGGGGGCGAAGCAGCAGAGACAGCTGAATGGATGATCTTCACCTTGGTATATAAGAAATTGATGAACATCTCACTTATTTTTTTTTTAGAGGTGAGGGGAAAGAGAGAGGGGTTTAAGGAGATGGTTGGTCATGGAGAAAACACAGAGTTATCTTTGCCCTCCAGGATGATCTTGGAGTAGTGGGGAGTTTTGGCAGAGGTGAGCAAGTCCTCGCAAAGTTTAATGTAGTCCAGCCAAATCTGATGATGGATGGCTAAGCCAGTTGTGCCCAAGGTACCGCTACAGACAAGTATACAAAGAATAAAACTGGACGGACCAGTTGGCATCGACCTAGGCACCAGACACAACAAAGGCACATCCAGCTCAATCATACTCATACTCACAGAATCATACTTTCAGCCAGTATCCCGACTCCTCCATCACCATCCCTGGGTAAGTCCTGTCCCACCGGCAGGACAGAATCACCAGAGGTGGCAGCACAGTGGTATACAGAGAGCAGCCCTGGGAGTCCTTAGGAGCAGCACCAAGTGTAGCTAAAAATGAAGTGCCGAACTGGTGAAGCTTTTACATAGGACGACATACAAGCTAAACAGCGGAAACAGCGTGCTATTAATGGAGCTAAGCGATCTCACAACTAACAGATCAGTTCAAAGCTCTGTAGTCCTGTCACATCAGTCGTGAATGGTGGTGGACAATTAAACAATACTAGGAGGAGCAGGCTCCATGAATAACACCGTCCTTAATGAAGGTGGAGCCCAGCACATGAGTGCGAACGCTTCAGCCGTGGCTTTTGCAATCATCTTCAATCAGAAGTGCTGAGTGGATGATCCATCTCTGCCTCCTCCTAAAGTACCCACCATCACAGAAGCCAGTCTTCAGCCAATTCGATTCACTCGACATGATATCAAGAAACGGCTGAGCACATTGGATAGAACAAAGGATATGAGTCCCAGCAACATTCTGGAAACTTGTGCTCCAGAACTAGCCGCGCCTCTAACCAAGCTGTTCCAGTACAGCTACAACACTGGCATCTACCTGAAAATGTGGGAAATTACCCAGGTATGTCCTGTCCACAAAAAGCAGGACAAATCCATCCCGAGCAATTACCATCCCGTCAGTCTACTCTCAATCATCAGCAAAATGATGGAAGGTGTCGTCAACAGCGTGATCAAGTGACACTTATTCACCAGTAACCTGTTCATCGGTGCTCAGTTTGGGTTTTGCCAAGACCGCTCGGCTCCAGACCTCATTACAGCCTTAGTCCAAACATGGACAAAAGAGCTGAATTGCAGAGGTGAGGTGGGAGTGGCTGCCCTTACAATCAAGCAGTGTTTGATCGAGTCAAGGCATCAAGGATCCCTAGTTAAATTGAAGTTAATGGGAATCAGGCGGGGGTGGGGGGCGGTACGCGGCACTCTCCACTGGCTGAAGTCATACCTCGCACAAAGGAAAGTGGTTGTGGTTGTTGGACGTCAATCATCTCGCCCTCTAGGACATCGCTGCAGGAGTTCTTCAGGGCAATGTCTTCGGCCCAACCATCTTCAGCTGCTTCATCAATAACCTTCCCTCTGTCATCGGGTCAGAAGTGGGAATTCTGCTGCTGATTGCACAGTATTTAGTTCCAGTCACAGCACCTCAGATAATGAAGAGGTCAATGCTCGCTTGCAGCAAGACCTGGATGACATTCAGGCTTGGGCTGATGTGTGACACGAATGTTACTTGCCACTTAAGTCGCCAACAAGAGAGAGTCTAACCATCGCCCCTTGACATTAAACGGCATTACCATCACCAAATCCCCCACCATCAACATCCTGGGTGGTCAATATTGACCACAAACGTATCTGGACCAGCCACATAAACACTGTGGCTACAAGAGCAGGTCAGAGGCTAGGTATCCTGCGACGAGTGTCTCACCTCCTGACTCCCACAAAGCCTTTTCACTATCCACAAGTTAGGAATATGATGGGATACTGTCCACTTGCCAGGTTGAGTGCAGCTCCAACAACACCCAAGAAGATCGACACCATCGAGGACAAAGCAGCCGCTTGATTGGCACCTCATCCACCACCTTCACATTCATTCCTTCTACCACCAGAGCACCGTGGGTGCAATGTGTACCATCTACAAGATGCACTGCAACAACTCACCAAGGCTTCTTTGACAGTACCTCACAAATCCTCAAATTCTACCATCTAGAAGGACGAGGGCAGCAGGCGCATAGAAACACCAGCACCTTCATGTTGCCCTCCAAGTTACACACCATCCTAACTTAGAAACATAGAAAATAAGTGCAGAAGGAGGCCATTCGGCCCTTCGAGCCTGCACCACCACTCAATAAGATCATGGCTGATGATTCCCTCAGTACCCTTTCCTGCTTTCTCTCCATACCCCTTGATCTCTTTAGCCGCAAGGGCCACATCTAACTCCCTCTTCAATATATCCAATGAACTGGCATCAACGACTCTCTGCGGCAGGGAATTCCACAGGTTAACAACTCTCTGAGTGAAGAAGTTTCTCCTCAACTCAGTGCTAAATGGCCTACCCCTTATCCTAAGACTATGTCCCCTGGTTCTGGACTTCCCCAACATCGGGAACATTCTTCCCGCATCTAACCTGTCCAGTCCCGTCAGAATCTTGTACGTTTCTATGAGATCCCCTCTCATCCTTCTAAACTCCAGTGTATAAAGGCCCAGTTGATCCAGTCTCTCCTCATATGTCAGTCCAGCCATCCTTGGAATCAGTCTGGTGAACCTTCGCTGCACTCCCTCAATAGCAAGAACATACTTCGTCAGATTGGGAGACCAAAACTCAACACAATATTCCACGTGAGGCCTCACCAAGGCCCCGTACAATTGCAGTAAGACCTCCCTGCTCTGATACTCAAATCCCCTAGCTATGAAGGCCAACATACCATTTGCCTTCCTTACCGCCTGCTGTACCTGCATGCCAACTTTCAATGACTGATGAACCATGACACCCAGGTCTCGTTGCACCTCCCCTTTTCCTAATCTGCTGCCATTCAGATAATATTCTGCCTTTGTGTTTTTGCCCCCAAAATGGATAACCTCACATTTATTCACATTATACTGTATCTGCCATGCATTTGCCCACTCACCTAACCTGTCCAAGTCACCCTGCAGCCTCTTAGCATCCTCCTCACAGCTCACACCACCACCCAGTTTAGTGTCATCTGCAAACTTGGAGATATTACACTCAATTCCTTCATCTAAATCGTTAATGTATATTGTAAAGAGCTGGGGTCCCAGCACTGAGCCCTGCGGCACTCTACTAGTCACTGCCTGCCATTCTGAAAAGGACCCGTTTATCCTGACTCTCTGCTTCCTGTCTGCCAACCAGTTCTCTACCCACGTCAGTACATTACCCCCAATACCATGTGCTTTGATTTTGCACACCAATCTCTTGTGCGGGACCTTGTCAAAAGCCTTTTGAAAGTCCAAATACACCACATCCACTGGTTCTCCCTTGTCCACTTTGCTAGTTACATCCTCAAAAAATTCCAGAAGGTTCATTCAAGCATGATTTCCCTTTCATAAATCCATGCTGACTTGGACCGATCTTGTCACTGCTTTGTAAATGCGCTGCTATTTCATTCTTAATGATTGATTCCAACATTTTCCCCACTACTGATGTCAGGCTAACTGGTCTATAATTACCCATTTTCTCTCTCCCTCCTTGTTTAAAAAGTGGTGTTATATTAGCTGATCCAGAGTCGATAGACTGTTGGAAAATGATTCTCAATGCATCCACTATTTCTAGGGCCACTTCCTTAAGTACTCTGGGATGCAGACTATAAGGCCCAAGCGATTTATCGGCCTTCAATCCCATCAATTTCCATAACACAATTTCCCGCCTAATAAGGATATCCTTCAGTTCCTCCTTCTCACTAAACCCATTGTCCCCCAGTGCATCCGGAAGGTTATTTGTGTCTTCCTTCGTGAAGACAGAACCGCAGTATTTGTCTAATTGGTCTGCCATTTCTTTGTTCCCCATTATAAATTCACCTGAATCCAATTGCACGGGATCTACGTTTGTCTTCACTGATCTTTTTCCCTTCATATATTTATAGAAGCTTTTGCAGTCAGTTTTTATGTTCCCTGCAAGCTTCCTCTCGGACTCTATTTTCCCCCTCTTAATTAAACCCTTAGTCCTCCTTTGTTAAATTCTAAATTTCTCCCAGTCTTCAGGTCTGTTGCTTTTTCTAGCCAATTTATATTCCTCTTCCTTGGTTTTAACACTATCCTTAATTTCTCTTGTTAGCCACGGTTGAGCCACCTTCCCTGTTTTATTTTTACTCCAGACAGGGATGTACAATTGCTGAAGTTCATCCATGTGATCTTTAAATGTTTGCCATTGCTTATCCACCATCAACCGTTTTAAGTATCCTTTGCCAGTCTAATCTAGCCAATTCATGCCTCATGCCATCGAAGTTACCTTTCCTTAAGTTCAGGACCCTAGTTTTCGAATTAACTGTGTCACTCTCCATCTGAATAAAGAATTCTACCATATTATGGTCACTCTTCCCCAAGGGGCCTCGCACAACAAGATTGCTAATTAGTCCCTTCTCATTACACATCACCCAGTCTAGGATGGCCAGTTCTCCAGTAGGTTCCTCAACATATTGGTCTAGAAAACCATCCCTAATATACTCCAGGAAATCCTCCTCCACCGCATTGCGACCAGTTTGGTTAGCCCAATCAATCTGTAGATTAAAGTCACCCATGATAACTGCTGTACCTTTATTGCACACATCCCTTATTTCTTCTTTGATGCTGTCCCCAACCTGACTACTACTGTTTGGTGGTCTGTACGCAACTCCCACTAGCGTTTTCTGCCCTTTGGCATTCCGCAGCTCCACCCATACCGATTCCACATCATCCAAGCCAATGTCCCTCCTTACTATTGCATTAATTTCCTCTTTAACCAGCAATGCCACCCCGCCTCCTTTTTCTCTCTGTCTATCCTTCCTAAATGTTGAATACCCCTGGATGTTGAGTTCCCAGCCTTGGTCACCCTGGAGCCATGTCTCCGTGATGCCAATTACATCATATCTGTTAACTGCTATCTGCGTAGTTAATTCGTCCATCTTATTCCGAATACTCCTCGCATTGAGGCAAAGAGCCTTCAGGCTTGTCTTTTTAACACACTTTGCCTCTTTAGAATTTTGCTGTAATGTGGCCCTTTTTGCTTTTTGCCTTGGGTTTATCTGCCCTCCACTTTTACTATTCTTCTTTCTATCTTTTGCTTCTGCCTACATTTTATTTCCCTCTGTCTCCCTGCATAGGTTCCCATCCTCCTGCCATGTTAGTTTAACTCATCCCCAACAGCACTAGCAAACATTCCCCCCTGGGAAATTGGTTCTGGTCCTGCCCAGGTGCAGACCATCCGGTTTGTACTGGTCCCCCCACCTCCAGAACCGGTTCCAATTTCCCAGGAATTTGAATCCCTCCTTGCTGCACCACTCTTCAAGCCACGTCGTCATCTGAGCTATGAGATTACTACTTTTGAGGTCCTACTTTTTAATTTAGCTCCTAGCTCCCTAAATTCATCTCGTAGGACCTCATCCCGTTTTTTTACCTATATTGTTGGTACCTATATGCACCACGACAACTGGCTGTTCACCCTCCCTTTTCAGGATGTCCTGCACCCGCTCCGAGACATCCTTGACCCTTGCACCAGGGAGGCAACATACCATCCTGGGGTCTCGGTTGCGGCCACAGAAACGCCTATGTATTTCCCTTACAATCGAATCGCCTATCATTATAGCTCTCCCACTCTTTTTCCTGCCCTCCTTGGCTGCTGCTGCTCTCCCCTGATGAGTCATTCCCATCAAAAGTACCCAAAGCGATGTATCTGTTTTGCAGGGGGATGACCGCAGGGGACCCCTGCACTACCTTCCTTGCACTGCTCTTCCTGTTGGTCACCCATCCCCTATCTGGCTGTGTACCTTTTACCTGCGGTAAGACCAACTCACTAAACGTGCTATTCATGTCATTCTCAGTGGATGTTCCAGAGTTCATCCACCCGCAGCTCCAGTGCCGCAATGCGGTCTGTCAGGTGCTGCAGGCGTATACACTTCCCGCACACGTAGTCGTCAGGGACACTGGAAGCATCCCTGACTTCCCACATAGTACAGGAGGAGCATAACACGTGTCCGAGCTCTCTTGCCATGACTTAACCCTTGGATTAACTTAATTTGGCAACAACAATGCTAAATGTTACTTAATGATAAAGAAAAGAAGTAAGAAAAGCTACTCACCAATCACTTACCCCTTTGGCTGTGATGTCACCTTTCGATTTCTTTCTACTTTTTGGCCTGCCGCAGCTGCACCGGCACACCTCTCCGACGCCTCCTCGACCTCCACCGGCACACCTCTCCGACGCCTCCTCGACCTCCACCGGCACACCTCTCCGACGCCTCCTCGACCTCCACCGGCACACCTCTCCGACGCCTCCTCGACCGCCTGCTGGCGCCTCCCGACTGATGGGCCTCTTGTAGGCCTCCAGACTCTGCTGCACCGGCACACCTCTCCGACGCCTCCTCGACCGCCTGCTGGTGCCTCCCGACTGATGGGCCTCTTGTAGGCCTCCCGACTCTGCTGCTCCGCCTCTCTGACGCCTCCTCGACCTCTCGCTGAAAATGTATCACCGTTCCTTTATTGTCACTGGGTCAAAATCCTGGAACTCCCTAACAGCACTATGGGAGAACCTTCATCACACAGACTGCAGTGGTTCAAGAGAGCAGTTCACCACCACCTTCTCAGACAATTGGGGATGGGCAACAATAGGCCTTGCCAATGACTCCCATATTCCAGGAACACATTTTTAAAAAGGCACACTCAGGTTTATGCCTCTTGGATTAGAGGGAATAAAAATGGGAGCAACAGGGATGGGAGACAGTGAAGGTTTTGATTGGGATTAGAGTGTTGATGGTGAAGGCAAGGGGTGTGGTTGAGCAGAGATAATCAGCTGCAAAGGTATTGTGGCAAATAAAGGACCAAAGGTCCTTCCAACAATTCCAATTGATTTTAAATGTTTTTTTATTTTTAAAGTAACATACACATTTAGGGGCCATTTTCCACATTGACGATTTTTAGCGCAGTTGTAGAGGTACGTCCAATTTTTTTAGTGGCCGACTGCGCCAAAAAAAGCTGCAAGTTTCGCCGTAATAAATTTTGAATTTGGAGTAGCGCAGATTGTCCTTAAGCTCTGTGGGTGGAGCTTAAGGTCGGTGCCAAAAAAATGGAGGTTGCCATGGTAACGAGGGGGACACTGAAGGGCTGAGGCTGGAAAGTGAAACATACACAAGACAGAAGCAATTGTCGAGCCCCGGTGCCACTCCTATCCCGGGCCAAAAGGCCCCCCTCCCCTGCCCCCGGTGCGTTCCATTACAGCAAGAATAAACGGACACAACTGCTGTTAGTTGTTTCAACTGAGCTCTATGTTTAATTTGAAGGAACTGTTTTCCATCGTCCTTGACTGCCTCTGGGCAGCTCATTGTATAAATAACAACAGTAACTTGCACAAGCACATTTCTGTAGCAAACTGCCCCAAGCCTCTTCACATTAAGAGGTCCTGCTGCTATCCCGGTCCGAATGGCCCCCCCCCCCCCCCCCGCCTCCGGTGCCGCTCCTATCCCAGGCCAAAAGGCCCACCCACCTCTGTCACTGCTATCTCGGGCCGTGGAACTCAATCTCCTGTGACGATTTTCTTAAGTTAGGTAAGGTTTTTCAGAACGGTGCACTATGCCATTTTTGAAAAAATCGTAGTTGGCCAAACTCGCTTAAATGGCCAAAAATGGTGCGGCTGGCACTCGGCTCCCCCAGTGACGTCAAAAAATCAGGAACTAAAAAAATTGGCCGTAACTGGTTTACGATGGCGCAGAATGTTTGGCGAAACTTGCAGATTTTAGTTTGCTCCATAAAAAAACAGCGGATGCAAAAAAAACGGCGCACAATGGTGGTGAAAATTGAGCCCAAAGTAACTTAATTTGCAAACATCGCCCTGGTTAAATTAATGACGCAACAAAAAAATAATCCCTTTGCCTTGCATTTGAAGTTAAAAAACAAATGTGGTCTGTGTGTAACCTTTCATTTTAGTAATTGGAAAAATGTTTATGTACCTCTGCTATTGCTCTTTTCAAATAATTAGCACATGAATGAAAATTACAGTAGCTCACCTTATAAACAGAAATTTGCAGGTATGTCTATAGTGTATTTAACATAGTGTAAAGTCCCATGGTACTTCACATTGGTGAATCAGACAACTAGCAGGATTTGGAGAAGGTTAGGAGAGTTGACCAAAGGTGTGGCCTAAGAGATGGGTTTTGAAAAGGCTTATAAATGTCAGGACATATGTCATAAGATGGGTGGGGGGGCGTTGAAAGAGAAATTCAGAACATAAGGTTATGATAGCTGGTCAGTGATGGAGAAAGTAAGTGAACTTTGGACAGTGGGGGAGGGAGGTTTATCTGTTGGAAGGGGTGGGGTAGGAGCTGGGATCCAGGTTGCTCTTCTCCCCACATAAGTCGCTCGCTCAATGGCTCTCTTTTTGTAAAAGGCTCTTGCCCTCACCCCACCATGCTCGGGCTGCTGCAGTCACGACTGCTGTTGCTACAAAGTTAGTAGGAGGATAGGGAAAATTAGGGACGGGGGTGGAAGGGTTTCTGGATTGAATCACCTGCTTTTCCTTCCCCCTGAGCAGGGGCGGTGGGTGGCGGGGGGGGGGGCTTGTATTTGACTGGGGCCCCTGGACACGACTGCATGGGCCCATGCGTTAATGCGCCCCTGACTAACATCAACTGTGGACAGGATTTTAACTTACTGCGCTGTCCTATCCTGAAGTCGCCCCAGAATGTTGTCCATATGCTAACGTTCAGTAAAATTGAGGCCATGTGATCAGGTAGCTCTGTTTGTGAGAATATATGGGGTACCCATCATGTAAGTACAATACACTTAGCTATATTAGAAGTACAGAAGATTTATATGAATCTAGAAATCGAAAAACAGAGTTTGAATGCTGGATTGTATTTTGAATGATAATAGCATCAGTAATAAAACAACTTTGAAAGAGATGGATGCAGTAGTTGTTTCAATTAAATATGCTATCAAACCAAGAATAATGGAGATTAAAAATTTTAATCACAAGATTAATCGGGATTAATTTTTTTAATCACTTGACAGCCCTATTAGGAATGGATCGTAACTATGTTCCAGTAGGTACAAATTCACAAAAGACCAATATGTAATGTTCTGAATAAATTTTTAGATGTATATGGTTAGCTATACAGGTGTTATCCCCCGATCGTGCATATTCCCTGGGTGAGTCGAATGTTTTTTTTCTTATAAGCTGTTTTAGATGATCTAATGCTTGAATCAGTTCCTAAATATTTAAAAGAAAGGCATGCATTGTTTTGTAAGGCTATGTTCAGAATGGTTTGTGCAAGGTTTGAACAAATACATCATCTTCTCCTCTTGCCCACCCCTCTCCAAACCCAGTCGTGGCAACTGCTGTACCGAGTGATTTGTTATCAGTACCAGTAAGGGTACCCTTTATGTATTTTAGTTTTGGAAAGTTGCTCACATAGTGAGATTGCTGCGTGTTGATTGGCTGTTTTGCATGTTACAGTTTATAATATGTTTGTGATAACAGGCCTACACGATGTCTTCAGATTGATGTCAGATTGCAGGCTGAAGCATGTAGAACTTAAAAAGCTTAGTTCCATGATTGTTTAACAAAGTAATGCTGGAAAGATCTGTATAAGATTAACATAACTGCTGTCTTTGTGGCTTCCTGTTTTGGATTAAATATGCCTCCAGGAAACAGTGTGTCTCAGCTCTTCAAAGTGAGGATGCCGTAACCCTTTCTGTACTGATTTTAGCAGCACAAGTTCTTAATTTACTGCGATGTTAGCAAAAGATTTGGGGTTGGGGAAAAGAGAAGGAACGGATTTCTATTGATATATGGCATTGTTTGGCTGCCTACATGTTTACATCTTTGTAACTTTTAGAAAATCTTTGTTTGATTTAACCAAACGTAAGAAGTAGCGTTTGTTCATGAAGTGATTACTCTAAAAGTGGCCTGCTGTTAACCCTGCTGCATGCTGTAAATTTCTATAATTCTATGATTCTGAAGGAGGACCAGCATATTTAAGTTGCACAGAGATGAGTAACTAAATGATTGAACACTCCGGATGGCCATCAATTCAGGAACTTTTCCTTATCTCCTATTTTATGAATGGACCTTGAAGAGATAAAATCACACCAAGCAAATGTCAATAGTTATGTTGGTTGTTGCTTTTAGTTGGTCAGCTGGAGATCCAACAAGCACAGAAACACATGAAGCTGTGAGTCTCCAAACTAAGCTGTTGAGAAATTCACACAGGTAGATTTTGTTTGCCTGATACGGAGTGGTCAGTCTCTCACTGAGGGGACAGCGACCACTTGTCTAACCAAGTTGGCAGAGCCATGGTTTTGGTACCATCATGTGTACGCACAGATAGTGCTGGAGTTTAACCAGCTAAAATCATGCAGCCTACCAATATAGAACAGTGGTAAACTTCCTAATGCATGGCCAGCCTGGACATTGGATTGCAAAATTATTTGGAACCAAGTGGGGAAAAAAAACTCCCAGCCCAGAGTGATCATTTATCCCTCCAAGTTCCATAGCGAACCAGTGTGGCTGGTCACTCATCAAGTGCCCCAGAGTACTGTGAATCTGCCAGGTTGAGGTATTGGATTCTCAATTCTGCCTTACAGGGTTGATGTAATTCTGAACTTTCATTGGCTGGTTTTTCATTTGGAGCCACCTTGTCCCCAAAGAGACTTCTTCCTCAAAGCACTCCTAAGGAGGATCATGTCTCCAATTTATGTGTAGTGTAAATATTTGTATCAGTTTCTCCCTGGAAAAAGAACTAATTGCTAAAGATAATGCTTTTTATCCAGCACGGCCGAGAATGTCGCATGAGTGGCACTGTGTTCTGATATCAATAATTTTCTTTCAAAACAACACCACCCACGGAATTGTCCCCCTACCCCATCCTCCAAATTGTTGATTGATTTACTTTAATGCACGTGAAGGATACTTCCGTATGAAGACATCGCACAAGAGTTAATTTGTTTATCAATAGATTTTTCTTTAATCATGTGACTGAGACATAAAATTGGGAATAGTGAAATACTATCTCCGTATTTTCCCCTTTTATAAACAACTGCATATAATGACACCACTATACCCAGACAGATTAAAGGTGATTGGGTAATTCCCTCGTCAATTACACCTGGAAGTGACTGGGATTGACTTCATACACTTAATTTGTACATAATTATCCTGCACTCACTGGAATTTGCAGGAGAATTCGCCCTGCTTTTATCCGGAGACATTGCTGCTGTTTCGGTCATGAGTTCAGTTTGCTGTTGTTTGTAAAGGATCTTCTTTTAAATTGACTCTGTAGACTGTTTGCTGTAATTCACTGTATAAGTAGACTCTGTTTGCTGTAAAGACTATTTGTTGTGAGTCCTGCCATAAGTCCCGCCTTGCTTCCAACGCATTGAATGACACAGTGGTGTCAATAGACACTGTTTAAAAATTCCTATTACACTTCCATAAAACTTCTTAGCTTGGTGAGCATCGGTGTGCCCGATTGTGCTGTCATACAAGCTGACCTTGTACTGTAATTTTTCACCCAAAGCAGTGTGAATTAGTGATTATAAATATGGCAGTGTTTGCACATGTGGCTTGTCATTCCAGGGCTGCAAATGACGATGTAAATAGCCCTTATTTGTTTGTGCCATGTAACTTAAAACCTTGAAATAACTTACCCTTAAAATAATATACAAATATGTGTTTCCCATTTATCACCACACTTCCTTGTTAGATTTTTAAAACCAATATTGCTCTGACTTAAAATGCCTTATTAGATTTTAATAATTTTTGTAAGCATGTTCAAGCCTGGATTCCCCGAGAAAACTGTCTGTTTCTAGTTTCAATAAATTGGGTAAGAACATCTGTCAAAACATTTTTTGATTCTGCTGGATGTAATGTCATGTGATACAAATAAGACTGGCCTCTGGACAGTAGTGTTACAATGCAACTTCGTAACATCTCACAAAGGGTAAAATAAATAAAACTTGTATAAATAAAATGCATACTTGAGTGTGTAGAATTTCTGAGAGCGAAAAATGTTTAACACTGATTGATTTTTTTTTTTGTGGGATGGAAGGCTTGTTGAATTACGCACGTCATTTAAGCTGTTAGCAAACACTCAACTGGTATTTTTTTTTACATTTTTAGTGTGATTTCTAAAACACACAATAAAAATGTGAGCAAATTTTAGATGAATGGGAACATTTGTGCACTTTCATGGACTCATTTACACAATTTTAATACATGTCCAGTGTTACATTGAAATATACAATGCTTGATCAAGATATTACTCAAATAAAAGTTTATGGCGCTGAAATTTATATAAGCACAGTTAGCACCTCTGGGGGCGCAATGGCGTTATCGCCCGGGGAGGGGGCGCTAGCGCCTCTGGGGAAATTCCTCCAGAGGTTTGGGGGGGGCACTGTGCCAGGAGCGCCGCAGCCCGTGATTAGCGCCCCGGGCCCGTGCATACCTGGCGATGATGTAATCGTCGTGCACGCTGACCCCTTACCGCCCCATGGGGGAAATTGCCCTGTGGGCTACGAGGCTGTCGCGGGCTAATGTCAACGCCAGCCCCGAGCTACCATTTTATTTTGTCGGACGACTCTTGCATTGGTCCGACAGTAGCGGCCCTCGCATCAAGCGGCCCGGCATCATGCAGCCCGGCACTCCGTTCGTTTTGGGTGGCCGGGCTGCTGGCCCGGTTGATCGCGTCCCTGGTAGCCCAGTGACAGGCTACTAAAGGCCCTGCAAAGTACACAGCGGCCCTCCCCTCGTCGCGGCACTGAGCTCAGCTGCTGCCTGGGGAGCGCCCCTCCAAGGAAGCAGAGCTGACGGGGGATGGATTTCCGGGCTGAGCGATAAAAGTCCTGGCCCCGGAAGGTTACCGCCCCCAATCGGGCCGAAGGGCAATTTTGCCCCCTATATGTTTACAATGTAGCCATGTTATCCTTACCTGCCAATCAGATTGCTAATTAAAGTGCTGACCTTTCCTCAGTGGCTATAATGTGTATTGAACTCGCTAGCTTTTCTTGACTTCAAAATTTGCATAATTTAAATCTCCAGTGCACATCTGCTACAACGTGTCACACTTCAGGGCGTCGCATTTCAAAGCGGCTCAAAAAAATAGTAACTGGCTGAAATAAGCACTTATTTGGTTACCTATCAAATATTCAATGGACAAAATGGGGAAAAAAATCAAAAAGAATCACAAGGAGCAAGTAACCAGCAGAAAACTGAGTAACCAAATTCTCATTTATTTTCCACAAAGCTATCACCTATGCAAGCTACTAACTGCCACAGAATTAACCGATCAAATTGCTTAAATAATTTTGAAACACCGGTTTCAGCTGCAGTTTCCCTTAAATTCAGGGTGGTGTATACCGGTAGAAATAACGCAACACAAACTTTCAAAACAACTCGGAGGGGTATGGGGAGGGGGAAGAAATCACTAAATCTACCTGTAAAATTGGTTATTTAATATTAGAAATACCTGCAAGAAATGTTTTCTCGGTAGACCTGTCTTTCTGTCTGCAGCCTGAAGTGGAGTTAGAAACTGCACCTCAGCCAATGTGCCACTGCTCTGAATGTTTGGACATGGGGTCAACATCAGACATGTCAGTCCTCTGTTCTCTCCAGAGCCTGCCTGACATGTCGTGTTTTTTCCAGCATTATCTGTTTTTTATAAGAATTTCTCCAAAGTTAAAAAGCAAAATAACTCCAGATGCTAGAAATGAGAAATCCATCATGGGAACTAATAATAAAAAAATGCTGAAATACTCAGCAGGTCAGGCAGCATCAGTGGAGAGAGAAACCGAGTTAATGGCATGGATTTTAATACTTTGGTGGTTGGGAGCAGGGAGGCTCAAAAGTGGTCAGGAAGAACAGGTTTCCCACAGGCTCTGCTGAATTGAACGGCAGGGTCGGATTTGCATTTTAAACCTCGGTTATTCCACAAACAGCCATCCAGATGGAGAGGCTAGTGGCACTAGGCCGCAGAGAGGAGAGAGGGAGGAATCGAGTGGGGGCCAGAGGAGCGTGGAGGGGGGGAGGTGTCGGAGGAACATGATCAGGGGGACCGGGAGCATAGCAGAAGGCCAGAAGAGCACGGGGTGGGGGCGGGGGCCGGGCTGGAGGATTATTGTGGGGTGGGGTGGGGGGGGGGGGAGAAGCAGACGATATCGGGGGACTGGAGGAGCATGGGGGTGGGGGAAGGACGGTAAGGCTATCAGCAGACTGGGTGAGGGGGGTGAAATCAGAGGCCTCATGGCAGGGGTGGTCTCAGATCATGGGGTGGTGGGGTGAGGCAGGAATGCTGGATCCATGAGGTAAGTGTAAAGGCACTTACCTCCTGGTTCCAGCAGTCCTGGCGGGTTTCAGGAGGCCTGCAAAACCCGACCAACCACTGTTAAAATTTAAAATGGTGGTTAAATCTGAGGCACACCAACCGCATTATGATATTTGTAAACAAGGATGAGAATTTTGAAATCGAGGCGTTGCTTAACCAGGAGCCAATGTAGGTCAGCGAGCACAGTGGTGATGGGTGAACAGGACTAGATGCGAGTTAGGACACGGGCAGCCGAGTTTTGGATGACCTCAAGTTTACGTAAGGTAGAATGTGGGAGGTGGGAGGCCAGCCAGGAGTGCATTGGAATAGTAAAGTCTAGAGGTAATAAAGGCATGGATGAGGGTTTCAGTCGCAGGGGTGGAGACGGGCAATGTTACGGAGGTGGAAATAGTCTGTCTTAGTTATTGTTAAGTCCTTACTCTACAGCATGAAACCACATGAGGCACATTCCAGGGACAAGGCCACTCCGTGACCGTAACTCTTTAGTACAGCATTCCAGAAGTGATGACCCTGCGTGGGACCTCCCTTTAAATACCTGAGTGATCAGGTAAGGAGTGTCTCCCACAAGTTCACCCCCTGTGGTCAAGGTGTGCATCTGTGTTGAGTGTGTACAGTAATACAGTGGTACATTGTAGTTACATACATGACATCACCTTTCCCCCCCCCCCCCCCAAAGTCTTATTGGGATCATAGGTTTAGTCTTTAAGGTGGTCTGCGCTCCCTCGTGGAGCGCCGCAGTTGGGGCTCTGGTTGTTGGACACTGACGTGAGTGTCTGTCACCTGTGGTGATTCCGGGCTGACCTCAAGAACTGTGCATTCTTCTGATTGCTTTTGTTGCTCATTCACTGGCGGTAGTGTGAGCTCCATCTCATGGTCGTCTTCAGGTTCCTCTGTGTCATTGCTGAATCTTTTTTTTACTTGGTCCAGATGCTTATGGCATATCTGACCATTGTTGAGTTTTACCACGATGACCCTATTCCCTTCTTTGTCAATTGCGGTACCCTCGAGCCATTTGGGCCCCATGGCGTGATTGAGGACGAATACAGGATCATTTATTTCTATACATCTCCCCCTCGAATTACAGTCATGGTACTCGTTTTGTGCCTTACGCTTGCCGTCAACTATGTCGGTCAGGACTGGGTGGATGAGGGACAACCGAGTTTTGAGGGTTCGTTTCATTAGCTCTGCAGGCAGGATCCCCGTGAGCGAGTGCGGTCGGGACCTATAGGCCAGTAGGAGGCGCGATAGGCGGCATTGTAGGGAGGGTCCTTGAATCCTGAGCATCACTTGCTTAACAATTTGGACTGCACGTTCCGCCTGGCCATTGGAGGCCGACTTGAACGGCGCAATCCTGACGTGGTTGATGCCATTGCCCGACATAAACTCCTGGAATTCATAGCTCGTGAAACACGGGTCATTGTCACTAACCAGGATGTCCGGCAAGCCATGGGTTGCGAAGATCGCACGTAGGCTTTCCACGGTGGTGGATGACGTGCATGAATTCAGGATGATGCACTCGATCCATTTCGAGTACGCATCGACAACGATAAGGAACATCTTCCCCATGAACGGGCCCGCGTAATCAACGTGAATGTGTGACCATGGCTTGGTGGGCCAGGGCCATGGGTTGAGTGGGGCCTCCCTGGGGGCATTACCCAGCTGAGCACATGTCGTGCACCTGCGAACACAGTGTTCCAGGTCTGAGTCAATTCCGGGCCACCCCAAACGTGTGACCGGGCAATGGCCTTCATCATCACAATGCCTGGGTGCTCGCTGTAGAGTTCCCTGATGAACGTCTCCCTGCCCTTCTGGGGCATGACTACCCGGCTGCTGCATAGTAGGCAATCAGCTTGGATGGAGAGCTCATCCATCCGTCTGTGGAATGGTCTGACCTCCTCAGGGCATGCTCCATGTGCGGGGCCCCCAATTTCTTAATCGGGGATAGGAGGGGATCCCTGTTTGTCCAGATTTTGATCTGGTGGGCTGTGATAGGGGAGCCTGCACTGTCGAAGGCATCGAGAGCCATGACCACCTCAGTGTTTTGTGCAGTTGCCCCCTCGGTAATGGCCAGTGGAAGTCTGTTGAGCGCGTCAGCGCAATTTTCAGTGCCGGGACGGTGCCGGATGGAGTAGTCATAGGTCACTAGTGTGAAAGCACATCGTTGTATGCGAGCTGATGCATTGGCATTGACAGCCTTGCTGTCTGACAACAGGGATGTGAGTGGCTTCTGGTCTGTCTCTAATTCAAACTTCCTACCAAAGAGGTACTGATGCATTTTCTTTACACCATAGACACATACAAGCGCTTCCTTCTCAACCATCCCATAGCCCCGTTCTGCTTGAGAGAACGACCTGGAGGCATAAGCCACAGGTTGTAGCTGACCCTCAGCATTACCCTGCTGCAACACGCACCCAACCCCATAGGACGATGCATCACATGTCAGAACTAAACTTTTGCAAGGGTTTTACAGGGTCAACAGCTTGTTTGATCACAGTAGATTTTGCGCCCGATCAAAAGCCTGTTCCTGACAGTCCCCCAAAACCAATCGCAATCCTTAAGCAGGAGCACGTGTAGCGGCTCCAACAACGTGCTCAAGTTCGGCAGAAAGTTCCCGAAATAGTTCAACAGTCCCAGGAATGAACGCAGCTCCGATGTGTTGCAGGGCTTGGATGCTCGTCGAATCACCTCTGTTTTGGATTTGGTGGGCTGAATCCCATCTGCAGCAACCCTCCTGCCCAGAAACTCAACCTCGGGAGCTAAGGACATGCATTTAGACTTCGAGTCACAGGCCTACCCGGTCCAGTCGGCGCAGCACCTCCTCCAGGTTGTGGAGATGTTCCTCGGTGTCCTGACCCGTGATGAGGATGTCGTCCTGGAATATGATCGTTCCAGGAATGGATTTAAGCAGGCTTTCCATGTTGCGTTGAAAAATCGCGGCCGCTGATCGAATGCCAAACGGACACCTGTCATGCGCAAACAATCCCTTGTGCGTGGTAATGGTGGTCAGTAGTTTAGATTCGTCGGCCAGTTCCTGGGTCATATAGGCTGAAGTGAGGTCCAACTTGGTGAACAGCTTGCCGCCTGCCAGCGTGGCGAAGAGATCCTCCGCTCTTGGGAGTGGGTATTGGTCTTGTAAGGACACCCGATTGATGGTGGCCTTGTAGTCGCCACAGATCCTGACAGAGCCATCCGCTTTAAGAACGGGGACGATGGGGCTTGCCCACTCGCTGAATTCAACAGGCGAGATGATGCTCTCTTGCAATAGCCGGTCTAATTCGCTCTCGATTTCTCCCGCATCACATATAGCACCGCTCTGGCTTTGTGGTGCACTGGCCTGGCGTCCAGGGTGATGTGTATCACTACTTTAGTGCCTTTGAAAGTCCCGACGCCCGGTTGGAAAAGTGACTCGAATTGTTGTAGGACTTGAGAGCACGAACTTTGCTCCACTGAGGACATTGCATGAACATCCCCCCATTTCCACTTCATCTCGGCTAACCAGCTCCTCCCCAACGGTGCGGGACCATTGCCCGGGACAATCCAGAGCGGCAGCCGGTTCACTAAGCCATTGTGCATGACAGCCAACATTGCACTGCCTAGCACCGGAATGATTTATTTGGTGTAAGTTCTTAATTGTGTCTTGATGCGTTCTAATTTGGGTCTACTGGCTTTGAGTGGCCATAGCTTCTCAAATTGCTGAACGCCCATGAGTGACTGGCTGGCCCCCGTGTCCAGCTCCATGCGTACTGGGATACCGTTCAATAAAACCCTCATCATCATTGGTGGCGTTTTGGTGTATGAACTGTGAATATTCGCCGCATGGACCCGCTGAACCTCGGCATCCATCGATTTGCCCCAAAAGTCATCCTGCCTCACAGAACCCTCTTCTAGTCCATCTGCCTCATATATCAGTCTGGTTGCAGGTTTTCTGCACATACGAGCTAAATGGCCACTGAGGTTTCAGTTTCTGCAGACAAACTGTTGGAATCTGCAAGATCTGGCTGAGTGTTTTCCCCCACACCTCCAGCACGAGTTAAAGTTTCCATTGTTGGAGACAAAAGGGACTATGGCCAGGAATTCTGCACTGACTGTCCCTCTGACTGCTCTTAAGTACCCTATTAGTAGGTGTCAATGGCCCCATCCCGGGCCGCATTGTCCACTGTGGTGGCGTGAACGTGCGTTCAGCCTGCCATTGCCTCTGTTGCGGTCCTATTCTGGGATCTGTTACTGCCTGATGAATGTCGGACTTCCCCTGCCTGCCCGCGGGGCTCTGAGTAGCATTGCGGACGTTGACTCCCTGATCCATCGCCGCATTGGAGGCAGAATTGCGCGCGTAAATCATTTTCATCTCTTCCTGCCCCGCCATGAAAGTCTGAGCCAACAACGCCGCCGCTTCCAAGGTCAAGTCCTTGGTCTCAATTAACTTGCGAAAAATTCCCGCATGACCAATACCCTCGATAAAGAAGTCCCTTAGCATCTCCCTCCTGCAGGCGTCTGTGAACTTCGAGGCTGGCCAAGTGCCTGAGATCCGCTACAAAGTCCGTTATGCTCTGTCCTTCACGACGTTGGTGGGTGTAGAATCTGTGTCGAGCCATGTGTATGCTGCTTGCCGGCTTGAGGTGCTCTCCAATCAACTTGCTAAGCTCTTCAAAGGTTTTGTCCGATGGCTTTTCGGATGCCAGTAAGTCCTTCATGAGCGCATAAGTCTTTGGCCCGCAGCTGGTCAAAAGATGAGCCCGACGCTTGTCGGCCGCTGCATCCCCCAGCCAGTCTTTCGTGACGAAGCTCTGCTGAAGCCTCTCAACAAAATCATCCCAATCTTCCCCAACACAGTATAGTTCATCTGTGCTACCGGTGGCCATTCTTGTGGGTCGTGAATTCCCGTTTCTCGTCGCCAATGTAAAGTCCTTGCTCTACAGCATGAAACCACATTCCAGGGACAAGGCCACTCAGTGACCTTAACTCTTTATTACAGCACTCCAGAAGTGATGACCCTGCGTGGGACCTCCCTTTATATACCCTGAGTGATCAGGTAAGGAGTGTCTCCCACAAGTTCACCCCCTGTGGTCAAGGTGTGCATCTGTGTTGAGTGTGTACAGTAATACAGTGGTGTTACATTGTAGTTACAAACACAACCGTTATGGTGTAGAAATGTGTCAGAAGCTCTGGGTCAAATATGACACCAAGATTGCAAACAGTCTGTTTCAGCCTCAGACAGATGCTCGGGCGAGGGATGGAGTCGGTGGCAGGGGAACAGAGTTTGTAGTGGGGACCAAAGACAATGGCTTCAGTCTTCCCAATATTTAATTGGAGAATTTCTGCTCATCTCGTACTGGATGTGGGACAAGCAGTCGAAATCAAACCTTGATACGGTGTCCAATTCTGGTTGCCGAGAAACAAAGGAGACATTAACGCACCGGAAGCAGTGCAGGGAAGAGCCACAAGGCTGGTTCCTAGTGTCAGGAGTCTAAATTATGAGGTAGGACTAGAGAGATTTGGGCTCTTCTGTCTGGAAAGGAGCTGTCTTAGAGGTATATAAAGAATAGTAAATAGCATGGAAAAAGGTTAATCCAGTTAACTTCATTCAACTTTGTGAGTAGAACATAGGTTCAAACTGATTAAAGGTAACTTTCGGACTGATATCAGGAGATTCTTCTTCATAGAAAGAATGATCAACACTTGGAATGTACTTGTACAGTATGATGGAGGCAGAAACCCTGGTATCATGAAAGAACCAATTAGATGCAGCAATGGGAAAGGTTGCTGTCGGTGGATGTATTAAGAAGGGCTGAATGGCCTTCCTTATCCATAAATATATTAATAACTTTTACTAAATAAAGTATTGCTTCTTTCTATAACCGTACCCCCTCCAACTTCAAAAATGTAATTCTTTGGCCTTTCCTGTGTGATGGTGAGTTCATTGTGGACCAGTTTGCACAAGCATTTTGCTGCATGATAGATGTCTAAATGTGCTTTATGAAATATGAAAGGATTCCTAATATCATCTATGGAGATACTGGAAAAAATGCAGGCGTTCCGAATGTGCTTACAGACCACATTTATCACATTGTTAAGCATTTAGTCTAAAGATTTGGAACATCTTACTTTCTTTTCAACCCAGATCCCAGATGTGAAAGGAAAATGCTCTTAAAATGTGATAAATGTTTGAATTAACCTACCAGATAAAGTAGTAGTTGAAGATATTAGCGGTATTCAAAATGCAATTGGATGTTGGGCTTGGGTGAATTTGAGTCCTGAATGAATGAGCTTCGATATTCTGAAAGGACAAAAGTCCATGGCTTTTTCTTATGTTCTAAATAATAATCCACTGCACCATCCAATTCCCGGCAATGCGGGACTTCTGTATAGAAGTTTAAGTAAAATTTCCATTGTATCTTCTGTTAGTGCTATTTAGAGAATGCTACATATTTCTACAAGCTTACTTGAATGTGTCCACAGTTACCTTAAATGACATTTAGTAAAATAGTAACCTGCAATTAAAAAAAACTTTTCATATGATATTTAAAGCAATATAGTGTATTGCCATCTACTGGGAGAATTAGAAGAATAAACTGAGTAAGAGATGGAACAAAAATCATCAGTTTACTAATGCAGATGTTTGAGTATTAACAGTAAGTTCATAGAAGAAATGTTATTTTATTATGTTATACAAATATATCTATATATACATCTATATTGATATTTTCTGCAATCTTTTTGGGCTTAGGTCCTTTCTCTCAACAACTTGTTCTCTTATCTGCCATCTCTCTTCCTGTGGCTTATTGCAACCAGTTTCCCTTTGTGATTAGTCTCTGGCTAAGAGAGATTGAGTTGCATTATATGGAAGGGGACTTTCTGATATTAAAACTATCTGATGTTTTAACAATGCTGTATGGAGCAGAGGTTCACTCATGAAAGCAGAGATAGCAAGAAGGAAGGGAAGTGAGGACTGAATGCTGCAGAAATACTGTCCTTTCACCTCTTTCACTGGGTCAAATCCAGTTCAAACTGATCTATTGTGCTCTTTCATAATGTCTTCCGTCCCTTCCCTATCCCAATTATTCCTGAATTATGGGCAGAAACACCATAAGAACGGCTGGTGCAATTTTAAGGGTTGAATACGATAAACTATTGGGCCAGAGTAGGACTATAATCGATCTGGGAATGCGAGGTGCTTACATTTAGTGCTGGGAATATAATACTTCTACTTCTTGGTGCTGAACTTTCATCTTAAGCACAAAAATACAACTGAAGGGTGCAGCTGTACTGTACATTGCGATCTGCGATTGGTTCAACTTTGACCATACCGTGCTTGCAAAGATCAGAGTTATACTGCCACTCACTGATTAGAATTTTTCAGTGATTCCTTAATCATTTCCTTGTGTGTGTATTCTATCAACATTAGCATGATAACACACTCACCTTCATGCACAAATGCATACAAGGGAAAACTGAATTAAAAAACATGTGTTCACCATATAACGTACACCTTTAACTTACTCATCATGCCCTAACGCAGCACCTTCATGCCCCATCCCCTGACAGAATTTTACACCGGGAAGCCCATTTATACTGCCACCTGTGAGTTTGAGTTTGGTTTTGAACAACCACAATCGCTATGGTTTCCTTCCACCTACTGTAGTGCTCCGTGGAATCAGACACCTGTTTTGAGACCTGAATTAAAAAGAAATTGCTTTGCAGCAACTCAAAAATGGCTGTATATCTGTAGCCATAACAGTCAATGCTAATTGTCAGGCTAGACCAGTTGCACACAAATAGTTTGACTGCATTAAGTTAGTTTCTGCTTGGGGTATCTGTGCATCTAGCTTATATTCACTGGAATTTAGAAGAATGAGAGGGGATCTCATAGAAACATATAAAATTCTGACGGGATTGAACAGGTTAGATGCAGGAAGAATGTTCCCGATGTTGGGGAAGTCCAGAACCAGGGGTCACAGTCCAAGAATAAGCCATTTAGGACAGAGATGAGGAGAAACTTCTTCACTCAGAGTTGTGAGCATGTGGAATTCTCTAACACAGAATGTTGTTGAGGCCAGTTTGTTAGATATATTTAAAAGGGAGTTAGATGTGGCCCTTACGGCTAAAGGGATCAAGGGGTATGGAGAGAAAGCAGGAATGGGGTACTGAAGTTGCATGATCAGCCATGATCTTATTGAATGGCGGTGCAGGCTCGAAGGTCCGAATGGCCTACTCCTGCACCTATTTTCTATGTTTCTATGAATCAGAAGTTAAATCTTTCCAAAAGTTTTAACGAATGTTCTTTTTAAAAAAAAAAGACAATAGCTGTTTCAGAAAACATTTTAACATTAGGTGCAACATTGCATTGTGTATGTTTTACATATATTGAATAACTGGCATTTTGGACAAATATTTTTAATCATCATTTATCAAGTGTCTTATCTAAATGCGCTATGTTAATAAAAATATTTAATTCCCTCACTTTGCAGATAAACTCCCATTCATGTTTATGGGTTTAAAACTAATCATGGGAATTGTCAAGTTAAGTATGTCAGTACAGCCTCATAGTAAATCTTGGTACTGTAATAACCATACAAGACTGGTGTATCAAACAATCCCCCAAAGGGAGTCAAGGGTTATGGGGAGTGGGCGGGGAAGTGGAGTTGAGGCCAGGTTCAGATCAGCCATGATCTTATTGAATGGCGGAGCAGGCTTGAGGGGCCAAACGGCCTACTCCTGATCCTATTTCTTATGTTCTTATGAAGCACCGTTGTAAGTTTTACTACGTTAAAAGTACGATATAAATACAAGACAAAAGCAAAATACTGCGAATGCTGGAATCTGAAATAAAAACAGAAAATGCTGGAAATCTCAGCGGGTCAGGCAGCATCTGTGGAGAGAGAAACAGAGTGAATGTTTTGGGTCGACGCTGCTAGCCCAATTGCCCTCCCGAGTTTTTCTGGCGGTGCCCCGATCTCTTTCCCCCCCCCCCCCTTACCACTCCGCTGCTGCCAATCCATGGCAAATGCGGCATCACCGTGTGTACCGCCGATGTTCCCCCACCCATCCCGCCGCATTGACGCCGACATTCCCCTCTGAAAATCTTCGGCCCGCCCGGCGGTGCCAAAACCTGCTTTTTCCCGGTGGCCCAGTGAGGCTGAAGCCATATGAAATGGTGGTTCAGCTTCCCTTAAAGGGGAGGGCGCACTGCCGCTGCCGCCATGTTTTTTTGTTGTCAGCCGACTGCCATGTTGGCCTGACAATTATGCCCCCGGGTTCGGCCGGGCCGCTCCTTTGGGTGCCAGGCCACTGGCCCGGCCGAAACCCTCCCTGGTGGTCCAGTGGGCCGAAGTTTTTAAATCGCGGAGGCTCTCCCCTTTAAGTGAAGGGGAGAGCCGTGGTGATGCGTCACCGTGATGATGTCATCGCGGCGGTCACTGCACCGCCCCCAACTTCCGCCCCTCAAGTGTACTTACCGCCCCGTATCCATCCCTCAAGTGTTGTCACCGCCCCCATTAAAAGCGACTTCTGGATCCAAGGAAAAAAAACAACAAAGCCGAATGTCACTCAAGCGGTGACCTGAACCGCAACTGCGGTAAAAACCGTTTCGGGCAGGGCGGCAATTTCTACCCCGATATGTTTCTCAGCATTCATCTGTACGGCATAAAATTTGATGCCTTTCATAAACTGTATATTTAAAAAAATTTTTAAAGTGTTGCTCTACACACTTCAGTTACCAAGAGAAATGACTTATTTATTTTGTACAATATTTTCTTCCTTCCTTCATCATTTTGTTTATCAACTTATCTGATGAGACTTGAACCATCCCTGCCCCCACGCCTGCTCTCCATATTTAGTTTATCTTCATACAGCTCCTTTTTGTACATCCCGAGCAGGTTGTTTGTTGCACACACTTTTTGGAAGAAGTGCATTAGTTCCCTTTACATTCTCTGTAATGTCTTTTGGTCTTAAGCGATGCACCTTCATGTGGCATCAAGGTGTGAAAGCAAATCGTTAAAGACAATCCTGTTTTGAAGACAATCCTGCTGCTTGGAGAAGCACAAGCCATCTTGCTACTTTTTCCCTTCCTCTCTTCCTATAGAGAAGGATCTGGTCTGAAGCAGATGCATGGCTGAGATCATGTATGCGGATGTGTGAAGAATTGCAAGCTGTGGCTCATGTCCTACCACTTGTTGCGTTGGTGATGCCACTTTCTGCATCATGTTTTGGGTTTGGTGAAATGTCATACCCAAATAATGTGTGTGAATTAAATAAAACTGAGTAGCTTTAGCTTCAATAACATAAAAATCATTCACCAGATTTATTCAAAAAGTGAACTATTTAAAAAAGGGAGCAGACAAAAAGCAGGAAACTATAGACCAATTAGCCTAACATCTGTGGTTGGGAAAATGTTGGAGTCCATTATTAAAGAAGCAGTAGCTGGACATTTGGAAAAGCAAAATTCGGTCATGCAGAGTCAGCATGGATTTATGAAGGGGAAGTCATGTTTGACAAATTTGCTGGAGTTCTTTGAGGATGTAACAAGCAGGGTGAATAAAGGGGATCTGGAGTATTTGGACTTCCAGAAGGCATTTGACAAGGTGCCACATAAAAAGCACAAGATAAAAGTTCATGGAATTGGGGGTAATATATTAGCATGGATAGAGGATTGGCTAACTAACAGAGAACATAGAGTCGGGATAAATGGTTCATTCTCGGATTGGCAACCAGTAACCAGTGAGGTGCTGCAGGGATCAGTGCTGGGACTCCAACTATTTACAATCTATATTAACGACTTGGAAGAAGGGACTGAGTGTAACATAGCCAAGTTTGCTGATGATACAAAGGTGGGAGGAAAAGCAATGTGTGAGGAGGACGCAAAAAATCTGCAAAAGGACATAGAGGCTAAGTGAGTGGGCAAAAATTTGGAGTATAATGTTGGAAAGTGTGAGGTCATGCACTTTGGCAGAAAAAAAATCAAAGAGCAAGTTATTATTTAAATGGAGAAAGATTGCAAAGTGCCGCAGTACAGCGGGACCTGGGGGTACTTGTGCATGAAACACAAAAGGATAGTATGCACGTACAGCAAGTGATCATGGAGGCTGCGGTATCTTGGCCTTTATTGCAAAGGGGATGGAGTATAAAAGCAGGGAAGTCTTGCGACAGCTAGATAAGGTATTGGTGAGGCCACACCTGGAATACTGCGTGCAGTTTTGGTTTCCATATTTACGAAAAGATATACTTGCTTTGGAGGCAGTTCAGAGAAGGCTCACTAGGTTGATTCTGGGGATGAGGGGGTTGACTTATGAGGAAAGGTTGAGTAGGTTGGGCCTCTACTCAATGGAATTCAGAAAAATGAGAGGTGATCTTATTGAAACGTGTAAGATTATGAGGGGGCTTGACAAGGTGGATGCAGAGAGGATGTTTCCACTGATGGGGGAGACTAGAATTAGTGGGCACGATCTTAGAATAAGAGGTCGCCCATTTAAAACAGAATGAGGAGAAATTTCTTCAGAGGGTTGTAAATCTGTGGAATTCATTGCCTCAGAGAGCTGTGGAAGCTGGGACATTGAATAAATTTGAGACAGAAATAGACAGTTTCTTAAACGATAAGGGGATAAGGGGTTATGGGGAGCGGGCAGAGAAGTGGAGCTGAGTCCATGATCAGATCAGCCATGATCGTATTAAATGGAGGAGCAGGCTCGAGGGGCTGTATGGCCTACTCCTGCTCCTATTTCTTATGTTCTTATAATAGACCGAAAATTGCGGCCTTGCCGGGTGTGCACCCACCCGGTGAAGCCTCGCAAAAGCTGGTTCTCGGGGCGCGATGCGCATGTGCTGAGAACTGGCTTTTCCAATCTGTCAAAATTTCTTTAGAGAGATTCTACACATCCCAGGGAGAAGGACATCAGCGCGGCAGAGATTGGGCTATTTGCTCAACCCATGCCCAGCGAATGTCCTTCAAACTTTTACATCTGGCAAAAGCAGGTGCAGAGCTTACCTTTACCAGCATAACACTTTTAAAATATAGAAAAATTAAATTTCATCATTCATTTTCGTATTAAAAGCCCTGTCCATTAAAGTAAGTTCATTTTTAACCCTATTAAAACACATTTTTTTTTAAATTCCCCCAAATATTTCTTTTTCTAAAACATTTAATTACATTTAATTTCAATTCATTTTAAATATGTGAGGTGTTTTTTTTAATTTATTGTGCTTGTTTTCGGGGGTTGTTCTCATTGATAGTAATGGGAGCTCTTACAAACGGAGTTCCCATTTTTATCAATGAGAATATTGCATAGTGATTGGTGGTCCAATGATGCCAGCAGATGCGTTTGTATATGGAAGACATCTTCCAGTATGCTGCGCAGCAAATTAAAACCTCAGACCAGAATCCTACGTTCCTCCGGGACCAACGGTAGTTTTGTTGATTTTTTTCGGGTCAGCGACGTTCATACGAAGGAGGCCTCCAACCGCAATATTTTTGTTTTTTATAGAATCATACATCACAGAAGGTGGCCATTTGACCTGTCGCACCTGTGCCTGCTCTGTCTCCATAGTTCTGCAAAATTTTCCTTTTGAAGTAGAGATCCAATTCCCTTTTGAATGTTACTATTGAATCTGCTCCCACCACCATTTCAGGCAATGCATTGCAGATCACAACAACATTGAGAAAATAAATCTTCTCAACTCCTCTCTGGCTTTTGTGCGAATGATATTAAATCTGTGTCCTCTGATTATGATCCTCCTGCCAGTTGAAACAGCTCTCCCTATCAACTCTCTCAAAATCCCTTTTATAGTACAGGTTGAACCTCCTTTATCCAGAACTCCCTTATCTGGAACCACCCCTCGTCCAGAACCATTCCTGGCCACCGGGTGGCTCATGCGCAGAATTCCGACATGAACAAATTGAAATCCTTCCTCGCTGCCGACTCCCGCAATCGCTGGCCTAACCCCGCGATCCACCCCGCCCCCGATCTCTCTGTACTCCAAGCCCCAAGCCAGTCAGCCCCGATATCCCCTTGCTCAGTACCTGTACCAGCCAATTTATCGTGACCACCCCTCGTCCGCAAAGATCCCTTATCCAGAACAGGCCAGGTCTCGAGGGTTCCAGATAAGGGAGGTTCAATCTGTATCTTTATCTTGTGTAACCTTAAGCTCTGGAACTCCCTCCCTAAACCTCTCTGCCTCTTTTCTCTATCCTTCTTTAAGACATTCCCTAAAACCTGCCTCTTTGACCAAGCTTTTGGTCATCTGCTGTAAATTCTTATGTGGCTCGGTGTCAAAATGTTTTTTTGTCTTGTAACATTCCTGTGAAGACGTTTTACTACATTAAAGGTGCTATATAAACGCAAGTTGTTGTTGTCATCGTCTTATAGTTGTCTTTATATTCACAGTTTATCACAGACAGACCTACCAATTAGTGCTTGTGCAGTCTGAAGCAGTGCGCACCAACCTATTTTCTGTTGGACTGCTGATAGGCTGAGTGTTGAAATTCTGCCTCTTTCAGTAACAGAAGGCAGAGAAGCAGTTTTATTGCTGTTGGTCTTTATGGATCTTCCCCACCCATTGGGGAAGCTGTCAGCCGCAGAAAAAAAGTTGTTCCTTGCATCTTTACAACAACTCTGCAACTGCAATGGAAGTGACAGCTGGGATTAAAGAATTTCTTCTGTCTTAAGTGCAGCATTAAACAACACAATAGCCACATCCTGCATTTATCGAGCGCTCACTGTTTACGTAGCGACATCTCGTAGAGTGATCCAAAACTGAGAAGCAGGCTAGTGTGGGAGAATTGAGGGTGCATACAGAGACAAAGGCCGGGTGAGAGTTCAGAGGTCGGGAGGAGCGAGGTAGGGGAGGGATTTGGAGTTGAGGATAAGTCGGATACAGGAAACTGATAGAAAAGCACAGTCATGAGGTGATGAGTGGGATTAGGGTTGCAGCAGCAAGAGTGGGAGATAGGGAGGAGGTGAAAGAAAATGGTAGGCAATAGATCAAATATATGGGAAGAAGCTGAGCTTGGGCTTGAGCAATAGGTCTAGATTCCGTATCACATGGGCTGGAACTGAAGTGGCAGCTGTGGAAGGCGATGGAGTCAATGCAGGAGCTGAAGAGAATGGGTTCAGCTTTGACAATGTTAAGCTGGAGGAAGTTTTGGCTCATCCAGGTCTTAAAGTTAAATAGGCATATAGAGATGGTGGTAACAACTGTGGGATCAATGGTGGAAGTGGTGAGTTAGAACTGGGTGCCTTCTGCATAAAGGTGAAACCTGACTCTATGCTGCTGGATAACCTTGTAAAAGGGTAGTCTGTAAGTGATGAAGAGGAGTGGGTTAAGGATGAAATTCTCGGATACGCCAGAAATTATCATGCAGAAAAGATAAAGTTAGTGACGACAAGGTATGGGGGAGGTGGAAGAGAGACTGTGAAGTAAGGAATGCTTGGGGAGGCCGAGAAAAGGAGAGATTTGAAGAGTTACAGCAGCTTACAGACAGCCCCGGTTTTCGATGTGAGGAGCTGGCTGTGGAAAGGGAGCCAAAACCCAAAGTTTAAAAACTTCCCAAATTTAAAAAAAAAAGGGGAAAACCTATTTTTGCAGCTCAAGCTTTTGAAAACTGAGCTCCTTTACTCACCCTGCTATTTAAGTTCTTGTGTATTTATTTTGACAAGTTAATAAGTGACTGCTTTGATGACAAAGAAACAATATTTTTGTGAGCATTCACATTTCGAGTTAGATTTGTTAATTTGAGTGCAGAACTGTATCCAGAGATTCTAAAAGTAGACACAGGGTAAAAATGATGCCTATGTTTCTAAACACATGGCATTGATTTTTCTTACACAAAACCCATTCACTTGGTTTTCTGCTACAAAGCATATTTGCCTAAAATTTATGGTGGTGACTTTTTTTCCTTCCTTCTTTTGACATGAAGCTTCCTATGGAGAATCAAAATGAAGTGGATGAAAAAAACCTCTGGGATTAACATTTCTAACAGGAAGAATGGGGTGAGAGGGGAGGGAAGCATCAAAATTCTAGGTTTGCTGTGTTTTCCTATGATTAACTTGGCAATAGTCTCTGCTGCAATAGCGATAATAGCTATACTGCTTTAATCAATAATAGGAAAAAATGCAGCATTTTCTGTAAATATCATTTATTTCCTTCTTAGCTTGCAGTTTAGCAAAATATTTTGTCCCCATGCATGGAAATAAATGCTGTGATGCAAAAGAATGATATGCTGCACATGTTCTGGATTAAAATGTACCGCATATTACTACAGTGGGTCCTGCTGTGAATGGAAACATTTGTGTCTACATTTGGTGCGTTAATCAGTTTAAAATGTTAAAAATGTATATATTTGGGTGGCCACATGGCTCTAGACATTTTCAACAATTCTACTTAATGCTCAACAAACTGCTGAAGGAAACAACCTAGTCGAAAGGAGTAAAAAGTCGAGTTAGTCTAGCCTGACAAAAACATACCTGCTTTCATCCAGTCGAAGTAAAATTGATTGATGGTATGGAAAAGTGCACGGACTTAATTAGCTATTCTTCTGACTGAGGCATGTGACTGTATGTATTAGGAGAAGGTGAAAACAGTAAATTGTATATATACTAATCCTGAATTTCTGCATAATTTTCTCCATCTCCAGCCGTTGTTTCTCTGGGGGTTCCGTTGATCTCTTGTGGAAATTCCAGGTGACTTTAAAAAAAAAATTGTACTTGCCAGCTGCAGCATTGGCCAGGTTACAGATTTGTATCCCATGGCTGCCTATCACCAAAACTTGCTCACCTTACTTAGTTCTCTTCTGGTCTATTAAAGGTCCAATGCTCCAAGTAAAATGTTCCGTCTCTAAGAGACAAAGTGAAATATTTTCTGTTTGTCAAAGTAAGTGATGTTTACTGCAACCCACTTTTGGCATCTGTTGTCAGTATTCATTTCTAAATCTGGTACACCATGGAGCAGATCTAGAACAAAGCTTCGTTGCTCTCTCTCTCTCTCAACCATATACCTTAGCCCAATCTGAAAAGAGCACTTGCTGCACTTATGAATTTTTCTATTTCCAATGTCACCCATCTCCATGGATGGTTTACTGATGAATTGTTTTGTACTGTAGATTAGGAATCTGACTGACAGTTATTTTGTGTGGAATAACTGTAGTTAGCAGGGTGAGGAGACTTTCATCGCCTAAATCTGGGCTCAATACACATTCGTATCTCGGCTTAAAAGGAAAGTGTGCTAATTCACTGCAGTTGATTATGGTTCCGGCACAGGCCATATCTACAACCTGAGAGGCTGACCTTATCCAATAATATGAGGTCAACTCATTGGCATTTTTTGGCAATGCATGGTTGCGAGAAAAGCACCAAGGTTGTGGGCAAGGTTTCCTGCACAAGCAGCTCTTCAACTGCTGATGATTGCCCTCAAAGGTGTGCTTTTTTCTCTTGGCAAATGTAGTTAGGACAAAGTGGTCCCGTACATTGACCAGGCTTTGGAGGTTTTGCTGCAAAAGGTAGCTCTGTTTGGTGGAAGGGCCACCCAGCAATGGAAAGTACAGCCAGAGCAGCACGGATAGAGGTGAACCTGTGGTCTGAACCTGGGAACAGGTGAAGATTTTTTGAGGGGCTTGGTAAGGTTGACAAAGTAAGTGACAGCATCTTAACGGGTGTGTCTTGCCAAGCTTTTTTTTATAACTTCTCATTGTAAACTTGGTACGCCATCACACAGGCAGATTGTAGGGAACTTTGCCAATTGCTGATCTTTGTAAATGCACTGGCATGCCTATTCCTTTCTGTTCCACTGTGCCATGTTGCCATAAAATAAGTCGAGTATAGAGCACCAGGAACTGTACCAGCTCAAAGCTCCTTAGAACTTCATGTTGCCACTCACATACGGTGGCTGATTTCCTGGGCACTTTAAATTAACTCATCTTCTCTCACAATCCTCTTTTATTTACGTGCCCCTATTATATCAGCTTGCAAATGGAGGCTGCATGTAACAGAAGGCAATACATGCAGGTGGCTGGTGGGGGGGGGGGCGGAGGGCGGAGGGCGGTGGCAGGGGGGTCCTCCAAGACTCAACCTTTCACTCTAGTAAGGAGATGGCCATTAAGATTATAACAGTGCAAATATAACACCAGTCAAAGCCACTCGAGGCTCATTTGCATTGCTTCATTATTGAAGTACACTGAGGTTTCCTGGGCTAACTTGCCCATTCTGCAACCTACCTTTATCAGCTGCAGTGGCAGCACTTCAACCTTACCTTCTACTCGTTCTGCCAGATGACACTACAGCAGACCTCTTTGACCCAACAGGACTTTTCCAGGATGCATCACCTGAGGGGAAAACTCCATACCAAATGTATGCTCCCTTTCCTGAAAGATTATTATAACCATAAGTAACAAAGCTCAAGATATATTCCAACTAAAACATTTATTTTATTTGCAGAAGAAAAATTGTTCGTACTCTTATCTTGTCATGAGACATATTCACAAATGTTAGAGTAATGACATGCTTGAACAGAGTATCTAAGGTGCAGTCTCGCGTGTCTGCTATAGTTCTCGCATCGTCTCCTCCTCTAGAACCTGCAGATATGCCCGTAGAGATACCCATAGCTGGACACAAATAAGCTCTTTAGCAGCTGCAGAAGCAGACACTGAGAAAAGTTGCAGTGCAGCTTTAAGTGGCTACCAGGAAGGCTTCACCAACTTGCAATAACTTTTTGTTTGTCCAACAAGACCAAAATAATACAGAAACAATCTTTTGCTCGATATAAAATCAGCAAAAGGTCTTTAACAAGGACCTGAGTGATGAGAACAGATCTCCCTAGTAGTGCCCATTTTATACAGGCGCTCAGGTTATTGGCACTGTTTATACTTCCTGGTTGCATAATGGGGAGAACCCCCTAGTAACACAAAATTGTAGGCTATAATGAACCTTGTGCAGTTTGGCATGTTATGTGCATCAGATGTGTTGTAGGCCTCGGGCCTCTGTGACCAATAATATGGGGAGTCAGCACCCAATGTGCCACTGCTTCCCTAAATAATTTTTTTCTCTTCAATGCGATGGGAAATGAAGTTGTGTATGATCCATTGGAAGGTAATGAGAGGAATGCAGCTCAGCGCTGCGCTGAGGGAGTGTTGCATTGTGGGTCTTTTCGATAAGATGTTAAACCAAGGCCTCGTTTGACTGTTCAGGTGAAAGTAAAAGATCCCAGTGTCCCTCAACCAACACCACCGAAACAGATTAATAAGTCATTCATCTCATTTGTTGTTTGTGGAATCTGGATCTTTGCAAATTAACTGCCGTGTTTGCTGGCAAAGCAACAGTGACTACTCTTCAAAAAGTAATTATGTAGCTGTCAATTGCTTTGGGACATCCCAAGGAAGTAAAAGGCACCATATAAAAGCAAGTTCATTCTTCTTTTCACACCTACAATTTTCACTACGACATCCCGACAGAAGCATACCAAGATGTATATTAAGATGTTGGAGAGTGCATGACCAAACCTAAATGAACTGAGAGTTTCTATACTAAATACAACAGATCATGAGCAACACATTTATATTTAAAACTAAGGATAGCATGTAAACTGCAAAGCCAATTGACTTACATAAGAACATCAGAACATAAGAATTAGGAACAGGAGTAGGTCATATAGCCCCTCGAGCCTGCTCCGCCATTCAACAAGATCATGGCTGATCTGGCCGTGGACTCAGCTCCACTTAACCGCCCGCTCCCCATAACCCTTAATTCCCTTATTGGTTAAAAATCTATCTGTGATTTGAATACATTCAATGAGCTAGCCTCAACTGCTTCCTTGGGCAGAGAATTCCACAGATTCACAACCCTCTGGGAGAAGAAATTCCTTCTCAACTCGATTTTAAATTGTCTACCCCGTATTTTGAGGCTGTGCCCCCTAGTTCTAGTCTCCCCGACCAGTGGAAACAACCTCTCTGCCTCTATCTTGTCTATCCCTTTCATTATTTTAAATGTTTCTATAAGATCACCCCTCATCCTTCTGAACTCCAACGAGTAAAGACCCAGTCTACTCAATCTATCATCATAAGGTAACTCCGGAATCAGCCGAGTGAATCGTCTCTGTACCCCCTCCAAAGCTAGTATATCCTTCCTTAAGAAAGGTGACCAAAACTGCACGCAGTACTCCAGGTGCGGCCTCACCAATACCCTGTATAGTTGCAGCAGAACCTCCCTGCTTTTGTACTCCATCCCTCTCGAGATGAAGGCCAACATTCCATTTGCCTTCCTGATTCCCTGCTGCACCTGCAAACTAACTTTTTGGGATTCATGCACAAGGACCCCCAGGTCCCTCTGCACCGCAGCATGTTGTAATTTCTCCCCATTCAAATAATATTCCCTTTTACTGTTTTTTTTTCCAAGGTGGATGACCTCACATTTTCCGACATTGTATTCCATCTGCCAAACCTTAGCCCATTCGCTTAACCTATCTAAATCTCTTTGCAGCCTCTCTGTGTCCTCTACACAACTAATCTTTGTGTTGGGCTCAATAACTTATATTAGTGGATCTACCTCCCACTCCCACTTTACCACCTGCCTGAACTGGTGTGCGTGTTCGTGTTTTCTCTCTCTAGTTCTGTTTCTCCAGCAGATTAGCTATCTCTTCTCATTCACTTAAATGGCTCTGCCTTTAATTGTATCTGCCCAGTTCCTGATCCGAATCTTTTATTCACTTCCTTCCTTCCTTCTCTTCCCCCGCCGTCCTCCTCACCTCCATTTTCCATTGAGGATTTCTGTTGCTTTCCCGCTACACAAAATAAATAAGGATTACTTCCCCAAATACAGACACTTGCACATAAATATATCTTTTTTTCTTGCCCTGTCTTTCAATTCTCTCTTCCTCATCCAACTTTTAACTTGTCGCTCCATCTACCTTTTTATTCCTCCTCTCATTTCTTTTTACTTTCCCCTTGTAACTAGATAATGTATAGCGCCCTCTAGCTAGGAGGTATCAATATAATAGGAGGTATAGGGAGCTGTATTGAGAGAGAGGGTCTGTGAAGGAACGCCATTTTAAAGCTCTACATGGCTGTTTGAGATCTCCCAAATAAATAGAGTTAAGTTGAACTAAGAGTGTTCAAGAGACTATAAAATATATGGTGTCAGAAGCAGATACTTCTGATCTTTTGTCAAACGCATCTACAACCAAAATATTGGAACTGTAAAACTTTTTCGAGCCGATCGAAATCGGCGTTATGCAGAGCGTGCTTTCTACACATTGCGTGTGGATCCGTGAAGGGTGATAGATAGTCATAAGCTTGTAGAATAATCTAGAGGCATTAGTAAAGTAAACTTAAAGTGGCATGTTATTGTAGAGCCTCGATTTGGAAAAAGTATTTCTGCAATTTCATGGCCACGATATTTTACTATTAGACTTGTTCTAGTCCTCTGGGTATTTAAACTGAATACATGTATGTGGCAAACTCAAAGTCCTACACTGTGACGAGCTATCATGACAATCATCAGATGTTTCAATGAAGGACCCAATATTTCAGTCCTGAACTCCAGGGGTGGAAGATGCTTGTGCATGGATTTTTTTAATGTGTGATGTCCGTTGCACATCAGCCACGACACGGGCTTGACAGAGCTAGGCCTTTATCCAGTGGCAAGGGTTAACTAGGACGACTGGAGACCTGCTCTGCTGCATGGACCTAGTGCACACACATATCACAGTGTGTGTGCTGGCCAAGAGACCTTTTTGTTGAATTTTAAGAAATGCAGACAAGTTAAGTAACTATCCCACAGATTGATAAGACTGTAAGAGAACAATCCCTGCCTAGGCAACTGTCCCACGGATTGATAAGAGAACCAACCGAGCTCACAGATGTTACATTGAACTGGAACATAACATTAAAGAATAACAAACTGCAGACCTTTCTCATAGTCTGGATAATTTGGAACATGCACGCAGTCACCACGGTGCCAACTTCCGTGCACATTCCTCTCCCACCTCCATTGCAGGTGACTGCCGATTTGAAGGCCAACTGGACAGCTATGAAATTATCATGAATATTGTGGAAAAGCCAGATAGAGTTAGGGTTGCAATGTATATCACTGCCATTTGCAGCAATGCCCTAAATATCCACAAAAATCTTCCCTACAAATCAGAGGAAGACGAGCAGGAAATTGAGATTATTTTGAAGCTTTGGAAAGAGCACTGTAAAGGTAAAATCAACGTCAACTATGAACGGTACCAATTTAACAACTGTACAAGGGGACGAGCAGTTTGACTGGTATCTCGTGAAAGTGAGAGAGCTAGCATCGTCATGTAATTTCGGCAATTTGAGGGATGATTTCATCAGAGGCCGCATAGTCTGCAGAATATCTGATGACCCTCTGCGGAAGAGGCTGTTGCAAAAATCAAGTCTAACACTCGATAAATGTGTGATGCTCTGTAAAGCTACAGAGGCCACAGTTGTGCAAATGAAATCCATGAAGCTCATTAAAACAGACTGAAGATGTCAAAACTGTCAGACAGAAACCCCGACCCATAAAGAAAGAATTCACAGACAAAGTGTTCACGAACAATTGCAGATATTGTGGCAAAAGACATGAGCTGTCAAAAACTAAATGTGCCGGCCTTCTCAAAAGTGTAGGCAGAAGTCGGCACATAACCCTAAATATGAGGGCATGCCAAAAGTTCATGCACTATATGAAGAGAGCTTTGATTCTGATTTTGAAGTCATGACTGTAAAGATGCTTGGTCAAGTTGATCGCACAATCAAGGACAAAGCTGACAGAAAGTATCCTAACAAGATTATGGCTACCTTCTCCAGTTAGCCTAACATCTGTGGTTGGGAAAATGTTGAAGTCCATTATTAAAGAAGCAGTAGCAGGACACTTGGAAAAGCAAAATTTGGTCAGGCAGAGTCAGCATGGATTTCTGAAAGTGAAGTCATGTTTGACAAATTTGCTGGAGTTCTTTGAGGATGTAATGAACAGGGTGGATAAAGGGGAACCAGCGGATGTAGTGTATTTGGACTTCCAGAAGGCATTTGACTAGGTGCCACATAAAAGGTTACTGCACAAGATAAAAGCTCACGGGGTTGGGGGTAATATATTGCCATGGATAGAGCATTGGCTAACTAACAGAGAGTCGGGATAAATGGTTCATTCTCGGGTTAGCAATTAGTAACTAGTGGGGTACCGCAGGGATCAGTGCTGGGACCCCAACTATTTACAATCTATATTAACGACTTGGAAGAAGGGACTGAGTGTAAAGTAGCCAAGTTTGCTGATGATACAAAGACGGAGGGAAAAGCAATGTGTGAGGAGGACACAAAAAAATCTGCAAAAGGACATAGAGGCTAAGTGAATGGGCGAAAATTTGGCAGATAGAGTATAATGTTGGAAAGTGTGAGGTTATGCACTTTGGCAGAAAAAATCAAAGAGCAAGTTTAAATGGAGAAAGATTGTAAAGTGCTGCAGTACAGCGGGACCTGGGGGTACTTGTGCATGAAACACAAAAGGATAGTATGCAGGTACAGCATGTGATCAGGAAGGCCAATGGTATCTTGGCCTTTATTGCAAAGGGGATGGAGTATAAAAGCAGGGAAGTCTTGCTACAGCTTACAGGGTATTGGTGATGCCACACCTGGAATACTGCGTGCAGTTTTGGTTTCCATATTTACGAAAGGATATACTTGCTTTGGAGGCAGTTCAGAGAAGGTTCACTAGGTTGATTCTGGAGCTGAGGGGGTTGACTTATGAGGAAAGGTTGATTCGGAATATTGTGTTCAGTTTTCAGAAGAATGAGAGGTGATTTTATCGAAACGTATAAGATTATGAGGGGGCTTGACAAGGTGAATGCAGAGAGGATGTTTCCACTGATGGGGGAAACTAGAACTAGAGGGCCTGATCTTAGAATAAGGGGCCGCCCATTTAAAACTGAGATGAGGAGAAATTTCTTCTCTCAGAGGGTTGTAAGTCTGTGGAATTCGCTGCCTCAGAGAGCTGTGGAAGCTGGGAAATTGAATAAATTTAAGACAGAAATAGACTGTTTCTTAAGCGATAACGGGATAAGGGGTTATGGGGAGCAGGCGGGGAAGAAGAGCTGAGTCTATGATCGGATCAGCAATGTTCATATTAAATGGCGGAGCAGGTTCGAGGGGCCGTATGGCCTACTCCTGCTCCTATTTCTTATGTTCTTATGTTCTTAAAAGTCAAATGGTAAAAATGCAAATAGATTGTGGGGCCACATGCAATATGCTACCTGTTAGATATTTACCAAAAGGCTTAAAGGTAAAAGAATCTAAGATAACACTGTCACTATATGACAACCATGTAACCATTCCAGTGGTAGGGACTTATAATGTGCCACTGGAAAATACAAAGAACAAGCAAAAGTACATTGTGCCCTTTGTGATCATTGAGGGCCAAAGCGCACTGCTCAACAGCAATTGATAAAAGTGCTGCATCAGAATATCGTGGTGGTAAATGGACCACGTGAATCACAAACTATGAACAAGGCAAACATCTCACTAGCGTCAAAAACTGATGTCAATAATCCGTATCCGAATGTGTTTAAGGGACTTGGACACATGCCAGGGACAGTTCACCTTGAACTTTGTGAATTAGTTACACCAGCTGTAATGCTACCTAGACAGGTTTCAATAGCAATCAAACAAACGCTGAAAGAGGAACTCGATCGTTTGGAAAAACGACAAATTATCACGACAGTGGTGGAACCGACGGACTGGGTATCCAGTCTAGTGACTGTACAAAAACCAAATGGAAAGATAAATGTATGTCTATCGACCGTCAACATCTGAACAATGCCCTAAAACGTGGACACTATCCACGTCCTGTGATCGATGACATCTTGCCACAAATGTTAACTGTAAAGGTCTTCACTAAAGCAGTCTGCAAGGGGGGGTTTCCTGCAATGTGAACTAGACACAGAGTCCTACCTCACGACCTTCCAGATTCCATGGGCACAAGATAAAAGCTCACAGGTTTGGGGGTAATATATTAGCATGGATAGAGGATTGGCTAACTAACAGAAAACAGAGAGTCGGGATAAATGGGTAATTTTCCGGTTGGTAAACAGTGACTAGTGGGGTGCCGCAGGGATCAGTGCTGGGTCCTCAACTATTTACAGTCTACATTAATGACTTGGATGAAGGGATCGTGTGTAATGTAGCCAAGTTTGCGGATGATACAAAGATGGGTGAGAAAGCAAATTGTGAGGAGGACACACAAAATCTGCAAAGGGATATAGACAGGCTAAGTGAGTGGGCAAAAATTTGGCAGATGGAGTATAATGTGGGAAAATGTGAGGTTATCCACTTTGGCAGAAATAATAGAAAAGCAAATTATAATTTAAATGGAGAAAAATTGCAAAATGTTGCAGTATAGAGACCTGGGGGTCCTTGTGCATGAAACACAAAAAGTTAGTATACAGGTACAGCAAGTAATCAGGAAGGCAAATGGAATGTTGGCCTTTGTTGCAAGGGGGATAGAGTATAAAAGCAGAGAAGTCCTGCTACAACAGTACAAGGTATTGGTGAGGCCACACCTGGAGTACTGCATACAGTTTTGGTCTCCGTATTTAAGGAAGGATATACTTTCATTGGAGGCAGTTCAAAGAAGGTTCACTAGGTTGATTCCGGAGATGAGGGGGTTGACTTAGGAGGATAGGTTGAGTAGGTTGGGCCTATACACATTGGAGTTCAGAAGAATGAGAGGTGATCTTTTTGAAACTTACAAGATAATGAGGGGATGCAGAGAGGATATTTCCACTCACCGGGGTAACTATATAAGGGTCCACCCATTTAAAACTAAGGTAAGGAGAAATTTCTTCTTTGAGGGTTGTAAATCTATGGAATTCTCTGCTCCAGAGAGCTGTGGAGGCTGGGTCATTGAATATATTTAAGGCAGAGATAGACAGATTTTTGAATGGTAAGGGAGTAAAGGGTTATGGGAAGCGGGCAGGGAAGTGGAGCTGAGTCCATGATCAGATCAGCCACGATCTTATTAAATGGCGGAGCAGGCTCGAGGGACCAAATGGCCTACTCCTGCTCCTATTTCTTATGTTCTTATGTTCTTATATCGATATAATAGATGCCGGTTGTCAATCTTCCAGCAGAAGCTAGACCAGAATCTCGAAGGTCTAGACGGAGTCTACAAGATTGCAGATATCTTGATCACTGGACACAGTGAGACATTTAGGGCCCAAGTTTCCACACGATAAAAAACGGGCGCCCCTCCGAGCTGGGCGCCTGTTTTTCGCGCCGAAAACGGCGCCGGAAAAAAAACGCGCGATTCTGGAGCGCCCTGCAGCTCCATGTCTGCTTGGCGTGGCGCCCAGGGGGGGAGCCTACCACTCGCGCCGATTTTGTAAGTGGGAGGGGGCGGGTACCATTTAAATTAGTTTTTTTCCTGGCGGCAACCCTGCGCGTGCGCGTTGGAGCGTTCGCGCACGCGCAGTGTGAAGGAAACAATGGCACTCAACCATTTTTGTAGCTGTTTAATTTTTGAACATTTTTTAATAAAAGCACATTGCCCTTCCATGAACAGCACTGAGGCTTCTTGCAGCAGTGAGAAGGCTGCAGGAAGCCTCAGAAGTTGAGGCAGCCGTTTCCTGACGGCCTCCTCCGACCTGCCGTCGGGGAATGGCTGCTCAACTTCTGAGGCTTCCTGCAGCCTTCTCACTGTCTCCTTCCCCTCCCGCCCGCCCGCCGTCGGGAACGAAAGGCTTCCTCCTCCCCCCCCCGCGGGAACGGCTGCCTCAACTTGAGGCTTCCTGCAGCATTCTCCCTGGCTGAAGCACTTTCACACAGGTAGGTAGATGGTTTATTTAATCTTTTCTTTGCTGATAAATTTTTATTCAGGTCGGATTTATTTGTATAATATTTGTATAAGTATAAATAAGGATTTATTATAAAATTTAATGACTTCCCTTCCCACCCCCCCTCCCCCCCCCCCCCCACCTCGTTCTGGACGCCTAATTTGTAACCTGCGCCTGATTTTTTTAATGTGTAGACAAGGTTTTTTCAGTTCTACAAAAATCTTCACTTGCTCCATTCTAAGTTAGTTTGGAGTACGTTTTCACTGTGGAAACTTTGAAATCAGGCGTCAGTGGCCGGACACGCCCCCTTTTGAAGAAAAAATTCTGTTCCAAAGTGAAACTGTTCTAACTGACTAGAACTGCAGAAAAAAAAATGTGGAGAATTGCGATTTCTAAGATAGTCCGTTCTCCACCAGTTGCTCCGAAAAATCAGGCGCAAATCATGTTGAAACTTGGCCCCTTAAAGAGGCCAATCATGATCATGATGCAAACTGATGCAAATTCATGCAGAGATGCAGAGAGCGAAACATCAAGCTTAACTTCGATAGAATACAAGAGCTCCCAAGTGAAATACATGGGACACATACTGTTTAGTGATGGACTCAAAGCCGACACAAGCAAAGTGGTCAGAATCAACGAAATGCAGAAACTGCAGGATGTCGCAGGTGTACAACGATTTGTTGGCATGACAAAGTACCTCGCAAAATTCTTACCAGATCTTTTAGACCTCAGCGAACCTCTGCGCTAGCTTACTCATAAAGACACGATCTGGAAATGGACTGAAGAACAAGACAAAGCTTTTGAAGCTTTCAAACAACGCAAGACAGATTCTCTGGTGCTCAGGTACATTGACCACAAACTTGCAACTGAAGGTCAAGGAGATGCTTCGAGCAAGGATCTTGCGTTCGTCCTTCTGAAATAGGGACAACCAATTGCATACGCGAGCCGAGCGCTCACTCCAGCAGAAACACGAGATTCTCAAATCGAAAAGGAGCTGCTTGCTCAAGTGTTCGGAATGGAACAAAACTATCAATATGTATCCGGTCCCAAGATCATGCTATGGACAGACCATAAGCCTTTGGTTGCTATACAACACAAGCCGTTATCTGCAGCACCCAAGCGACTACAACGTCTGCTCATTCGGCTCAACGAATATGACGTTGAAATAAAGTATCAACCAGGAAAAGAAATGTACCTAGCAGACACCCTCTCGCGCGCATACCTCGAAAACGTGGAGAGATCACCGACAGAAATTGCAGTGGAATGCATCCACATGGTGGACTTTCTCCCAATCTCCAGACAAGGACTGACGACCATACAACGCACAACTGCAAGCAACTCCACACTACAACTGGTCATACAACAAAGCACAACAGGATGGCCAGAAACGACACATGAATGTCCACCTGAAACGCATGCATACTTCAAAGTTCGTGACGAACTCACAACACAGGATGGCATAGTCTTCAAAGGCTATCACTGTGTAATACCAAAATCCCTGCGATCCAACATTCGTCAGCGACTTCATGCTGCTCACACTGGCATCGAGAGCACTCTTCGACGTGCCAGAGAATCCATTTATTGGCCAGGACTGAACAGTGACATAAAAGACTATGTTTCAATGTGTGAAACATGCAACATTTGGCTAAAGAATCAATAAGACAAGGTTTTGTTGCTGCTTGTTAAACTTGTAGTTGTTTAATACATGTATTCATAAGAAGTGAACTACCTGTTTATATTGAAGCTAACTTTAATTCATTTTTGTTTATGAAAGGAAAGGTGTAATGATATCATATATAGTGCCCTCTAGCTAGGAGACGTAGGGAGCTGTATTGAGAGAGAGATAGAGTCTGTGAAGGAACGTCATTTTAAAGCTCCACATGGCATCTGAGATCTCCCATATAAATAATTAAGTTGAACTACGAGTGTTCGAGACTATAAAATACACCCTTTCCTCTGCATTTTTTTCATTCTTCTCCCTCTCCCACCCACCCATCTGTTTCTGCAACTCTTTTTCTCCCCCTTCCTGCAGCATTCATAAGGGGGGGGGGAAACTGCAGGGAGTTAAAGGAAAGAAAAGCGCAAAAAGATTGGGATGGTGCAGACCATGATCATCTTGCTTGGGGTTGTTGCTGGGACTTTTAGTCCCAGCTGATGAGGTTAGGAAACGGACAAAGTCTAGTACATGGGTGCCGCCTTTGGCTAGTGAGTGGTTGTGTTATGGCTCCTGGGAATTGCAGTTCTTGAGATTCAAGCAAACAAATTTAATATTAATTTTGCACAGTTGTTTGCAAATCTGAGGGAGTTGGGGGTTTTCAGATGGCTGGTTGCCCTATGCTTTTAGTTGAGGTGCTGGGTAAGTATTTTTGTGAATTTTTAGTATGTTTGTATTATGTGGAAAATGTTACTTTTAAGGATTTATATGGGGTTGATAAGGAACTGTCATGGTGGCTGTAAAACCTTTTTTTAACTGGAATGTGACTGGGTTGAGTTTCTTTTTAAGGAGTCCGATTGCACAGAAAGTATTTGGGCAGTGTGATTGGTAAACAATTGAAGAATAAGGAAAATGGAAAATAACCAGTTGGAAAGGTAAAAATCACTTGCCTAATAAGGAAGAAGAAAATTGATGGATTGAACCTGCACTTTGGCAGTCGATTGTAAACAAAGATAAAATGACCTGAAACTGCAGGAGGTGACTGAAAAGTGAACACAGATCCTGGGGAGAGGGAAGGGGAAAACACATTGGGGTATAAATTAATTTGGGTGTTGGCGCAAATAGTGAATCGGCATCCTCGTTTTACAATTTCCCAATTATCTTTTATATTGACTTCAATGGAAAAGAAAATCAGGCGGTGTGCAGGACTGGCTGGTGATTCGCTACAGCCCAGTGTGTGCAACTGCCCAAGGTGAACCTTTACCTCACTGATTCAAGACAACGGGGTAGTAAAATAAATGTACACCATTTCACATTATTTATATTTATTAAACGGAGCTATCCATAAAAACATCTACCCAGGATATCATCTTACATGTGTGTGTCAGATCTGAAAAGAGCAAAACTAGAAATTGTCTGTAAAAGAAGTGCAGAATATCCTTGTTCTTGAAATGCAAATAAATTGCTTCAAGCAGTGTTTGAATGTATTTTAAATCTTGCCATAGGATTAAGCAAAATCTGGGGAGGGAGAAAAGCAGAAGTTCCAATGGTCATTGCAGTCTAATAAAGCCGTGTTTTTCAGCGCTGTGGTGATTTATTTTTGTCCAGGTTAAATGCAGCATGTTGATGCTGTTAGCTGTTCTTTTGTATATCAGTGTCTGTGGGGAGCTACCAGACGTTCTTACATCCCCAAATACCACATTGCTCTGTTGGAGAGACATGAAGAAATTGTATGGATTAATCGTACTTGCACTTTCACTGATGTAAACCCAGATTGCCAAAAAACAGCTGTTGAGTATTGGTTTTAAAGATCCAGAGGGCTTCCAAAACTTGTTCAGATGGAAAGCTGAAAAGCTGCCAGCCATTGCATGTGGAGTATGGGCTGCCGCAAACATACTTTACACACATGTGAGCATATAGTTCCATTTCAACAGGGAGCAAGCAGCAATTTCTGGGTGCATCAGTTAACTTCAAGTCAACCAATTTATTATGATAAACAAATTCAAGACTGGGTATCTATCTGCGTTTAGTCAATACTGATCATTTTTCTTGATTATGGATGTTAACTAATTAAAATCATGGGAAAGAGACATGACTATCTCCATTGAAGATGCTGAGATGTGAATTCTCAAAATGTTTAACTGTACTCAGCAGACAAAGTTGAGATTTGTTTCAGCTTTAATGTACACCAGTGATTCCTATATTTTTTCTCAGTTGCTATGGTCTTCTTGGAAACATACACCACTTCAAAGTAAAGTGGCAGGTGACCGACTACTCAACCTCTGAAACATGGAGGTGATTTTTTTTATCTTCTGTCCTCCCCCAACCCCAACCTGAGTTGGGCACTTTATATTTTGCAAATGCCTGACTTGACCTCAGCATAACCCAGCTGATTTACTGGGTTCAGCTCCTAAATGCAGTGGGAAAGTGTTGGGTAGGATTCTGTCTCAGAGTTGGCGCTGGCTCACAGAGGGGCCCCATTTCCCCCTCTCTAATGCCCTGAGGGAAATTCTCAATCAGATTCCTCTCTGCTGTTCACTACCCATGTCCTTAAATATTCCTCTTTTTCTATCTAATTCCCTTTAAAAGAATTTATGGACTCTGCTTCAGCAATGTAAAAAAACAAAGAATTACACGTTCTACCCACCTGTAGGAAAGGTACAAACAACTGTGGCTGGGGAAGAGAGGTTGAAAGATACACCCTTTGTTGTTTTCCCCTTTCCCCTTTTTTTGAGGTGTTTGACCTCTAATTGGTGCCGACTTTCGACAGTGTGGCTAAGATCAGCAACTCTGCGGTGTGGAGGAAGAGGTTCTTTCTGATGCTTTTCTGTTTTTTTTCAGAGCACTGCAAATTGTTTGAAATTAAAAGCAACTCAAGAAATGACGTGATGTTTAGTGACTGTGTATCCAGAAATGGCTGTAACTGTTTGCAACACCAAATTTCTGATTGGTCCCCTTGGAGGACAAGACCAGATTTCTGATTGGTTCCCTTGCAAGATGACCAGATTTCTGATTGGTTCTCTTGCAAGATGACCAGATTTCTGATTGGTCCCCTTGGAGGACATGATACACCCAGCAGTTTGTCTGGAATGTGCAATTAGATCCTGCCTGCCTGAATAATCAAGATCTTTGCAATGTGTTAATTGATCCATTACAGTACTGCTAACACTACTGCTTTCAGAGAACAGACAAGGCTCATCCTCCCGTGTTTGGAGCACTCACACTGCCAAGTTCAGATAGGAAGGGGTGAGGCCATGGAGGAATTTTAACCTGAGGAGAATTTTAAAATCAGGGTGTTGGTGGACAATGTTCCCCCTAATTATTTTTAAAACGGGCTGCATAGGGTCTCCTGATAGCTACACAGGGGCGATGGGTGAATGGGATTTGCTGCGTATTAGGATACGTGCAGCAGAGTTTTGGATGAGCTCAAGTTCATTGAGGGTGGAAGATGGGAGGCTGGTCAGGAGAACATTGGAATAATTGAGTCTGGCAAATAACACATAAATGTAATGTTATGCATGTTGTAGGACCAACACAGAATAAGCTCTCATTTTTAAAAATGCATTTATTTATTGCATTAGTTGCCCTTGAGAGAGTGGTAGTGAGCTGCTTTCTTGAACTGCTGCGGCCTAGGGTGGAGGAGGGGGAGAATGTGGTGCAGGTGCAAAGTGGGTGGGGGTGGCAGAATGTGTTCCAGGCCTAACAGAGGGCAGGAGAACATGATCTATCTTCCCAAAAGTATCTAATTCTTCTTCACACTCCTCCCCCCTTTAGACCTGGATCATGTTCTTATCTCCCTCCCCCACTGTTCTTACCGTACTGCCCCTGGCAATAAGTTCCTGGCCTTCTCTCTGAGTTCCTGACCACTTCCCTCCTCTCTGAGCTCCTCGCCGAGCTCCTCTCACCCCTCCAATCCTCTCTCTCCCCCCTCGATATTCTCTCTCTTTTTCTGTCCCTGTCTCTATCTCTTTCTCTCTCTCTCTCTCTCTCTCTCTCTCTCTCTTTCTCTCTCTCTCTCTCTCTCTCTCTCTCTCTCTCTCTCTCTCTCTCTCTCTCTCTCTCTCTTCCCCCCCCCCCCCCCCGACTCTCTCTCTCCCTCTCTCTCTCTTTATCCCTCTCTCCCCCTTCGATCCTCTCTCCCTCCCTCTCTCTTGGGCTCTCTCTCTCCCCCTTCGATTTTCTCCCTCTCTCTCCTCTCTTGGCGCTCCCTCTCTTCCACCCCCTTCGATCCTCTCTCCCTTCCTCTCTTGCGCGTTCTCTCTCTCTCTCTCTCTCTCTCTCTCTCTCTCTCTCTCTCTCTCTCTCTCTCTCTCTCTCTCTCTCTCTCTCCCCCCCTTCGATCCTCTAATCCCTTGCTCTCGCTCTCTCTCTCCCCCTCCCCCTCCCCCTCCCCCTCCGATCCTCTCTCCCCCTTCGATCCGCTCTCCCGCCCTCTCTCTTGCTCTCTCTCTCTCCCTTCCCCTTCGATTCTCTCTCGCTCTCTCCCCCTCCGATCCTCTCTCTGCCACTTTGATCCCCTCTCCTCTCTTTCTCTTCCCCCCCACAAACCTGGCTACCAACTGATCCCCTGACATCTGCATGGAACTGAGGGAAGTGTGGCTGTGCAGGCTGTAGCCACCGCACCGTTTGGTACTGCACACGTGCGACTGGCTCGAGTGCGCATGAGTGCTATAAAATGAGCATGCATGCGCAATGAAAGCCAAAACCACGTTGCAAATAATCACTCCGAGTGGAAATAGTGAAACAAGGGAGAGCAGACATTGACCCAGCATCTCGCAGTCTGGCTCACTATTCAAATGCATTGATGTCGTGAAGTTGTTGTACTTGCACTGCAGCCTTCGGCCGCCTGAGGAAAAGAGTGTTTGAAGACCAGGCCTCAAAACTGCCACCAAGCTCATGGTCTACAGGGCTGTAGTAATACCCGCCCTTCTGTGTGGCTCAGAGACTTGGACCATGTACAGTAGACACCTCAAGTCGCTGGAGAAATACCACCAATGATGTCTCCGCAAGATCCTACAAATCCCCTGGGAGGACAGATGCACCAACATTAGTGTCCTCGACCAGGCCAACATCCCCAGCATTGAAGCACTGACCACACTTGATCAGCTCCGTTGGGCAGGCCACATTGCACGCATGCCAGACATGAGACTCCCAAAGCAAGCGCTCTACTTGGAACTCCTTCACGTCAAACGAGCCAAAGGTGGGCAGAGGAAACGTTACAAGGACATCCTCAAAGCCTCCCTGATAAAGTGCAACATCCCCACTGACACCTGGGAGTCCCTGGCCAAAGACCGCCCTAAGTGGAGAAAGTGCATCCGGAGGGCGCTGAGCACCTCGCCGAGAGCGTGCAGAAATCAAGCGCAGGCAGCGGAAAGAGCATGTGGCAAACCAGTCCCATCCACCCTTTCCCTCAACGATTATCTGTCCCACCTGTGACAGTGACTGCGGTTCTCGTATTGGACTGTTCAGCCACCGAAGGACTCATTTTAAGAGTGGAAGCAAGTCTTCCTCAATTCCGAGGGACTGCCTATGATGATGATGATGTTGATGACGGTAGCTACGAACTAAACCCGCCACAAAGTTAGAGCTGGTCTCAAGTGCCACAAGGAGTCTGTTTTAGAGCCATTTAAGGTCCACACATATTTAATTAAGCATGAATTGACTGTCAGATAATTTGAATTATGTGCTAATTGTTCATTACTGTCAGTGAACCTTGCTGGCACCGAAAATTAGCTATTATAAGTGTGGGGTCTCATTCCTTTAATTGTTGGATATTTTAAAAATTAACTTTTTAAAAAATTGTTTTCCTTTCTGTCTCCTTTTTTTTTCTCTCTCAATTTAATCATTTCCTTTCATTGGCCCGGAATTTGCGTTCGCAGTGAAGCAAAAATGTTCGCTGCTGGCCCCGAAGTAAGCTCCACACAAGAATATCATAATCCCTGTGTCAAGGACTTCGGGGTTTCTGACATTTAATTCATATCAATGAAGTATAGTGGGGATCCCCTTGTACGAACTGCTGTGATGTCAGCTGGCCATCTAAGCAGCCAATCAAAATGCAGAATTCACACAGATAGTGAACCAGGAAGTAAGTAAGCTCTGAAAATTAAAAGGGGGTGAAATTGCCCTGCGCCCCTATTGGGGGCTGTAACCTTCCGGGGCCAGGACTTTTATTGCCCGGTCCGGAAGTTCCGCCATCGACGCGGAATTGGGCACGTGTGCCCCTCAAAGGAATCGGAGCGCTATCTCCGGCTTACTGCTTCCTTGGAGGGGTACTCCAGGGGCGTGAGCGTGGTGCTGATTCCAGCATGCCGTTCAGGAGCCCAGCGCTATGTGGAGCATTCGCGACGTGCTACCACGCCCCTCCCTTTCTTTTAAAGGGGAGGGCCGCTGCGCACTCTGCAGGCCCTTTAGTGGCCAGCCACCAGGGACGCGGTACCCTTTCGCCGCCATCCTGACCGTAAATTCCGGGCCACTATTTCTTTCTGTATCTGATTTGACATTGAATTCCTTCACTCTAATTTACACTTCCTTATCAGTCCTTGTGCTGTTTATTTCACAATGCTTCAATCTGATTGGTTATGGGGATACATAGATGCATGTCCTGTTCACTCAGGTGCCAGAGGCCGTGTTTCCCTCACTGCGACATTATTAGCTCGCACTTTCAGCAATTTGCGGTTGTCATGTATCTTACATTATTATATATAACTGTATCCCAACATGTAACCACCAGAATATCTTACCACCAGGGGTGCACTTGCAAGAGACAGGTATATAAGCACAGGTCTCAGGCAAGTGCAGCATTCCAGAGCTGTGAAATAAAAGGTGCAGGTCCAGAGTGACCTTGACTTCACTACATGTCTCGTGTGAATCTGTACTGAGGGGACAGGACTTTACAGTGGCGACGGGTTACGGGATTACAGAATCCACAGAATGGTTAACAACGGATCAGATGAAAAGTACAATGCGGGAGACAATTGGGAGGACTTTATAGAAAGGCTCCAGCAAAGCTTTGTAACCAAAGACTGGTTATGCGACGATAAGGCAGACAAGAGAAGAGCCCATCTCTTGACCAGCTGTGGCTTGAAAACATACGCTTTAATGAAGGATCTGTTGGCACCTGAGAAACCAGCAAGCAAGTCGTTTGAAGAATTGAGCACACTGGTAAGAGACCACCTGAAGCCAGCGAGCAGCCTACACATGGCCAGACACAGGTTCTACAACTACAGACGCTGTGTGGGCCAGAGAATACCCGACTTCTTGGCGGAACTTCGGAGGTTGGCTAGTTTATGTGAGTTCTCCGATGAACTGAGGAGAGAAATGCTGAGAGACTTTTTCATTGAAGGAATAGGCCACGCAGGCTTATTCCGAAAGCTCATAGAGACCAAGAACCTGACCTTGGAGGCAGCAGCACTGGTTGCACAGACATTCTTGGTAGGGGAAGAAGAAACGAGGTTGATTTACAATGCAGGTACGACAACTAACGAAATAATGGAACAAGGAGTTCACAGCATTAGAAAAGCTGTTACCCCCACACACAGATAAAACCGGCAGAACAGGCTTTCGACAGCAAGCAGTGGCAACAGAAGCCATCAAGGGCCACAGGAATGGCCGTTCACACCTCATCAACCCACAATGCGAGCAATCAACTACAAACTGAGAGAAGCTCAAGAGAGATCAGCCAGACGCAGCTCATTCTTTGCAAGCAGTCTGTGCTGGAGGTGTGGGGGTGGGCACTCGTCAAGGGAATGTCGATTTCAGCAGGCTGTTTGCAGGAACTGTGAATATACAGGGCATTTGGCCCGCATGTGCAAAAATACGGCAGCTCGGCTGGTATACAAATCGGATGGGTCGGAAAGCGGACCAGAAGAAGGTGGGGACAGTACCCGGGACACTGATGTACAGCGGGTCAACACGATCAATGGCCGCTGCTCCTACAACAGGACGCCTCCTATAATGATGAGGGTCCTACTCAACGTGATATCTGTCAACATGGAGCTGGATACAGGAGCGAGTCAATCTCTCATGGGCGCTCAACAATTTGAACAACTGTGGCCGCATAAAAGAGACAGACCAAAACTCACAAGGGTCGACACCAAACTAAGGACCTATACCAAAGAAATCGTACCAGTCCTCGGCAGCGCCATGCTCTTTGTCACACACAAAGGGATAGTGAACCAACTTCCCCTGTGGATTGCCCCCGGAGACCCCTCAGCACTGCTGGGGAGAAGCTGGCTGGCAAAACTAAACTGGAAATGGGATGATGTCCATGCCATGTCATTAGAGGAACGGACCTCCTGCTCAACAGTTATAAAGCGATTTGAACATCTCTTTCAGCCAGGTGTGGGCACTTTCAAAGGGGCCAAAGTCAAAATCTACATCACACAGGATGCTAGACCGGTCCATCACAAGGCCAGAGCTGTACCCTATGTGATGAGGGAAAAGATTGAACACGAACTCGACAGGCTTCTGCGGGAAGGCATTATATCACCTGTGGAATTTAGCGACTGGGCAAGTCCCATCGTCCCAGTCATGAAGCCTGATAGATCCGTACGAATCTGTGGGGACAACATATCTACCATAAACAGAGTCTCCACCCAGGACCAGTACCCGCTGTCCAGAGTGGAGGACTTATTTGCCACATTGGCTGGAGGTAAACTTTTCTCAAAATTAGACCTCACATCTGCGTATATGACGCAAGAATTGACCGAGGAATCCAAGCTACTCACCACCATCAACACACATGGAGGCCTTTTCATGTACAATCGATGCCCATTCAGCATCAGGTCGGCAGCTGCCATATTCCAGCGCAACATGGAGAGTCTGCTCAAGTCCACCCCAGGGACGGTTGTATTACAAGCTGACATATTTATCACGGGCAGGGACACCGACTCCCAGCTCCGTAATTTGGAGGAAGTACTAATGCGGTTGGATCGGGTAGGCCTCCGAGTCAAGAAATCCAAGTGCCTGTTTCTCGCACCCGAGGTTGAATTTTTGGGCAGAAGGATTGCCACTGATGGAATCCGTCCAACAGAGTCCAAAACAGAAGCAATTCGCCTGGCACCCAGGCCCCGGAATGTCTCAGAACTGCGCGCCTTTCTCGGGCTACTCAATTACTTTGGGAACTTTATGCAGAACTTAAGCACGCTGCTGGAGCCTCTCCACATGCTACTCAGGAAGGGGTGCGATTGGTTTTGGGGGGACGCCCAGGAACGCGCCTTCAATAAGGCACGCAACCTTTTGTATTCCAACAGTGTTTTGACTTTCGTTGACCCAGGTAAAAAGCTAGTTCTCACACGCGATGCGTCAGCGTATGGGGTCGGGTGCGTTTTGCAACATGTCAATAGTGCGGGTAAATTACAACCCATAGCTTATGCCTCCGGGTCACTTTTGCGGGCGGAGCGTGGTCACGGAATGGTAGAGAAGGAGGCGCTCGCGTGCGTGTACGGTGTCAAAAAGATGCACCAATACCTTTTCGGCGCCAAGTTCGCATTAGAAACCGACCACAAGCCCCTCGCCTCCCTCCTATCCGAGAGCAAGGCAATAAACGGCAATGCCTCGGCGCGAATTCAACGGTGGACACACATGCTGGCGTCCTACGACTATACCATAAGGCACAGACCAGGCACAGACAACTGTGCCGACGCGCTCAGCAGGCTACCCCTGGCGACCACGGAAGGGTCTGACGAACAGGGCTGTGAGATAGTCATGGCAATCAATGCCTTTGAGTCCACAGGTTCGCCCATGACGGCTCGCCAAATCAGAGCCTGGACGGCCAGCGACCCCACGTTATCCTTCGTAAAAAGATGTGTCCTAACCGGTGACTGGGCAGAGGCTCGCGATGCCTGCCCCGAGGAATTAAAACCCTTTCACAGGCGCATGCATGAGCTATCACTACAAGCAGACTGCCTGATGTGGGGCAGCCGAGTAGTCATGCCTCTGCGAGGCATTTGTCCTGGAGCTCCACCGCGAGCACCCGGGGATCGTTCTCGTGAAGGCCATAGCCAGATCCCACGTCTGGTGGCCTGGTATTGACGCGGACTTAGAGCTCTGCGTCCGAAGGTGCACCATTTGTGCCCAACTCAGCAATGCCCCCAGGGAGGCTCCACTAAGCCTCTGGCCCTGGCCTACCAAACTGTGGTTACGGGTGCACGTCGACTATGTGGGCCCATTCATGGGCAAAATGTTCCTCGTAGTTGTAGATGCATTTTCACAGTGGATCGAATGCACCATTTTAAACTCGAGCACAACCTCCACCACTGTGGAGAGCCTCGCAACCATGTTTGCAATGCACTGAATCCCTGACATATTGGTCAGTGACAATGGTCCGTGCTTCACCAGCGCAGAATTCCAAGACTTTATAATTGACCACGGCATAAATCACGTCAAGACGGCACCTGGAAATAAAAGGTGCAGGTCCAGAGTGATCTTGACTTCACTACATGCCTCATGTGAATCTGTACTGAGGGGGACAGGACTTTACAGCGGCGCAAAATATCAACGAGATTAAACAGACAAGGGCAAGTCTAACAATTGGGCAGGCGCTGTTAGATTCACTTCTACATTAAATTATAGCACAGTATTTTTTATGCCTAATGAGATGATCAACGAGGCTGGGAGAGTACAGAAGAGAGCAGAGTGCCATAGAGATTGGACTGAAAGTGACCCCAAAAGAGTCCCAGTGGCAGCAGGGGTGTGAAGTAGAACCAAAAGCGTGACTTATATTTTCCATAGAAAATAGAAAATACTAAAATTGAAGTCAAGGGGTCCAGATGTCTGACCGTTAAGCTGAATAGCTAAATTAATTAACATACTATTGAAAAATAAGATACATTTACTACCCTAGTGTACATTGTGAGTTGAAGCAGGAGATCTACTTTCTAGACAGGATGTTGCCTGGGTTGCTGAAGCCTTAAGAATACGAGAATACAGATTTCAGTCTCTTCAGAACAGCACACTGCATCCGCATCATTGTGACTAAACAAGTCATTGGTATACTATTTGGGAAATTGCCTGAGAGAAGGCTGGACTCATTGAGACCACATTTCTAGAATTTTATTAGCCTGTATGGAGATAAACCAGACATTGCACTTTCTGGCTTTAACCACTGCCCTCTGACAAACTGTGACTGGAACAGAAAATGTATTTGCAATTATAGTACGCCTCAGGTTTCTCATTCTAAAGAAGTTTGAAAAAAGGGAAACTAAAACCAAGAATAGTTTTACTCTGCCTTTCTGCCCCTAAAACCCTCTGCATCATGGGCAGCAAGTCAATACAGTGATCTATAAAAGGATTTAACTGTAGCCTCCATTTCTTCATTCAAAGATACCATTTAAATGATCTGTTAATTTCAATGGAAATCCTGCAAAAAAGCTTACTATGTTGTTTTATTAAAGTTGCTTGTTTCATACTATTGGATATTAAGCATAAAATGACATCAAGTTGACAGGAGTAGTCTGTATTTCACCGTGTTCTTTCTCTTTCTCAGACGAGAACTTACTTTTTAAGTGCAGCCCTTCACCCTTGCATCCTAACTAAATCCCTTTCTCTCTCTTTCCTGACTCTTCACTTTTTACAGAAAGCACTGAGAGACAGAAAATCCCAACATGAAACATAAATGTGACTCACGGCATTCCCTGCAGTATTAAAGCAATAAAAGTTTGCCTCCTAAAATCAACTTGATAAAATACTAAGACCAGTTTATAGGAAGACAGGAACTACATTTTAGTAAGCAATGGAAAGTTTAATTTGTGACAGTAATAACTTGCATTTATACGGTGCCTTATTATGCTCTCACGATATCCCAAATGCTTTACAACCAATGGATAATTCTTTTGAAGGCTGTCATAATTGCAATGTTGCCAACTATGGCAGGCAATCGATGCACCAGGTCCCATAGACAGCAAATTAATGAATGGCTGGATGATCCTATTTTGGTAATGGTTTAGATGTTGGCCAGGTAACTGGGAGCATTCCTTCTGAACAGTATTATGGGAACCTATAATCGGGGTATAAACACCTTATTTGTAGTCATGAATGGGAGTCCCCAATGGTACCTTTCCTCCTTTGTGCTAGGGCGAAGGACATCACAAAACAAGTAGAAAACATTTTTGGGGGAGGGGCGAGCATCCAAAAGACGTTGTTCACGTTGCCACCAATAATATACATGCCAATATGTTTTTGACTTCGCAGATTGAATTTAGGGAGTTAGGCACTGCATTGAAAAGGAAGATCTCAAGGATGGTACTCTCCAGATGGTAATCTTTCTGTGCCACACATTGAACATGTTAACAAGTGAAAGATTAGAACATTCATTGTTTGGCTAAAAACTGGTGCAGGAGGAAAGGGTTCACATTTTTGGGGCAAGGGAGCGATTTCTAGAACAACATAAGGCTACACATAAAGGACAGCCTTCACCTGGACCAAAATAGCACTAATGTCCTTGTGGAGAGTATAAATACAGCAGTGGGGGTAGGGAAAGTCTAGCTTTAGGACTAGAGAGGGAAAGCAGGATTAATAAACCTATTGGAATAGAAACAGGAGGCTTAGCTGAAATAAGTAGGGGAAAGGAACAGACTAGAGTAGTGTGAGGTAAAAGCAGTGTTTTAGAAAAAATTAAATGAGTATCCCAGAAAATCAATGGGCCCAAATTGTCCAGGAGTTGCTCCGATTTTTTTTTTGGAGCAATTTGATTTTTTGGAGTATCTTAAAAATCCCCATTCTGCACATTCAATTTGCGCCAATGTAAGTGAGTGTTAGGATTTTTTTTAGTTTAGTTTTTTTTTCAAAAGGGAGCATTACCAGCCACCTACACCCGTTTTCTCCATTTAAGCCAGTTTGGACAGCTAATAGTTGCTCCAAACTAACTTAAGCCAGTGTGTGTGGCCACTTGTGGCCGCACAGAAAACCCTTGCGGAGAGTTAAGAAATCAGCGCAGATAGCCAGAGATGGGGGTGGGGGAGGAAGGGAAGCAGAGAGGACCTTGCAAAGCACTAAACACCTTCATTCAAGAAGCATAAAAACCATCAATAATAAATAAAAAAAATAAAAATATCCTACCTTCCTAACTTGGCCTGGGAAGTCAGCGGGCCGACTCTCCCGAGGACTCTGACTGTTGAGGACTCTCCGACTCCGACTCTCTCTCTCTGACTGCCCAGCGTGCGTCGTGAGGCCATTTGGCCTGGGATAGGGGCGGGACACATTGGGTCCCACGCTGCAGCACGGCTGGGGGCAGGAGCTACTGCGCATGCGCGAAATCTCCAGTGTGCATGCATTCAGCTGCCGGCACTGTTTTTCGCGCAGGGCCCTAGCTCCACCCGCTAATGGACAGACCACGCCGCGCTAAGCCATGGGAGAGGCCACAGAGCGGCCAGAATCTGGGGAGATCTTTTCGGCGCCATTTTCACCCTAGGAAGTCGGCGCATCTCCGGTGAGTACGCCGAAAAAACGGGTGGGCCAAATTTGGGCCCAATGAGTCAACATTTGATGAAATTGGAGTTAGGATTGAGTGATATCTGTGTGAATGCACAAAGCATTCAAAACAAAATTGGAGATTTAAAAGCATTAATAACTTTGGGGGATGTGATATAGCAGCTATAACAGAGGCTTAGGTTTGAACAGAACTGTGAACTTAATATTCTTGGTTATAATATTTTCAGGAAAAATAGGGAGGGAGAAAGGTGCGGTGGCAGTGTTAGTGAAGGATTTTGTCACACCACCAGAACGTCCTACGGGGTTGTGTTAAGACAGAGTCCATATATATCGAGTTAAGAAATAGGAAGGGAAATTGTACAATTTTCTGTATTGCACACTACCGAAGAGTGGAGCTGGGATAGAGATGGAGGCTTGCAGACAGTTGAGAGAAATATGTGAGAATAACAGCAATAACTTTGGGTAATTTTAGCTATCCTAAGATAGACTGGAATAAAGGTAATGCATGTATTCAAAGTGTGGAATGCTTTTTAGAATACATCCAGACTGCTCCCTAGATCAGTCTATTTCTAGTCCAACAAGGAAAGAAGCTTAATTTAGTTCTGGGTAATGACGCAATACATGGTTTACTTCTGGCAAGTAACTGATGAGAATAGAAGAACAATTGGGAAATAATGACCACAACTTCGGCTCAATGGGCTCAATTTTCCCTGAGCCCGTTTTCTGGCAACTTGCCAGAGTTGCGCTGCTTAATTAGGTAAATAAATGCGCCAGAAAAAAATCTCCAAAGTTTCCCTGATATTTGGCCTCTAATCTGCAGCCGCGCAGCGTGGCCAGTCGCTTCGGTGGGGAGGAGCCTGCAGTCTGTGCTGGAAAACGGAGCCGGGCCTTCTGCGCATGCACGGGGGGAAAAATTGATGTTCTTAATGTCGCTGAAATGGTTGCGCATGCGTAGTAGAGCTCTGAGTGAGGTGTCTTCCTGGTCAGCTGCGGTGAGTACCCGCCGAGCCTCCCCGGTGCCTTCCCGCCACTCTGTGGCCCCCGATTTCGTGCCGGCCAGCTTGCTCCCTTCACCCTGAGCCTCTCTGGTGCCTTCCCGCCGCTCTGTGGCCCCCGATTTCATGCCGGTCCAGGTCCGCTCCGCTTCCCACCCCTATCCCAGGCCAAATGGCCTCCGATGTACTTACCTGCGCTGATTTCTTTAACTCTCCGCAAGGGTTTTCTCGAGAGGCCACATACGCTGGCCTAAGTAGAAATGGAGTAACTATCAGCTGGCCAAAGTTGCCTACATGGCCAGAATTGGTGTAGGCGGTTGGTAACACCCCCTTTTGAGGAAAAAAAACTTACCTAAAAAAATGTAACTAACTGAGTTACACTGGTGCAAATTGATTGGGAAAACTGGGGATTTTTAAGTTAGGCCAGAAAAAGCAGCCTACTCCAAAAAAAAAACGGCACAAATACTGGGGAAAATTGAGCCCAATGTAAGGAAAAAAAAGGACAATCAAGATTCAAAGTTAAGAGTACTGGACTGGAGAAAGACAAAATTCAGCAAGGTGAAAGGGACTGTTAACTGGGAGAAAGTTATCAAACAGGTTGACAGATCAGTAGTGCAAAATCTTAACGTATGAAATGCATCAATTACAACAACAATAACTTTTATTTATAGAGTGCCTTTAACGTAGTAAAACGTCCCAACAGTGTTATAAGACAAAACAAATAAAATAAACATATAAGGCGGAAGGGAACTCATTAAAGCATAAGAGTTCAGTGGGTAAATCGGGTGATTCAAACTAGATTAAAGTTAGTGTTAACAATGTTAAAGATAATCATGGGCAATATAGAATATAGAAAAATGGACATTAGAAGGGCTAAAAGAGAATACGAAAGAAGTCTAGCAAATAATATAAAAGGGCTTTTATATGTATATAAAAAGTAAAAGAATAATTAGAGAGGGATGAATGAAGGAGCCTCTGTGGAGGATGAAGGTATGTTGGAGATATTAAATATTTTGGTATTTACAAGTAATGGTGAAAGTGATAACATGGGTGTACTGTAGGCAGGTATGTATCAATCCATAGAGCTAACAATAGAAGAGGAATTATTTATGAAAAGTATTATGTCTGTAATGTACCTATGAATGACTCCACGAGACAATGTGTTGCATTCAAACTGTAGTGACCTTGGTCCTTTATTTGTAACTCCAGAGTGAGGCAACCGCATGGTGGCTACCCTTTTATACAGCCCCTGCCACCGGAGCAGGAAACCCTGGTCTCCACCAGTTGCACCCTCTAGTAGTGCCAGCATAGTATATACACAGTGTAAACCTTATTGATAGTACATCAGGTAAACAAGTTTCCATCTTATGCAACTATACAGTGACTACACAGAGAGTATATCTATAGTCTGCATATATAACAAAAAGATCAGTGACACTCCAAGTAGTTAAGTCCGTGGTTCCTAATTGTATGCATCCTTGGCTGTTGAAAGATATAAATGCAAGTTTTTTTTTGAGAGAAACACCAGAGAATAAATGACACAGGCTCTGGTCACATTTATTCAATCCTCTTTAAATATGTAAAGTGTTCCCAGGGACTGGAGCGTAACCAATTTGACACCCTTTGTCAAGAAGGAAGAGAACGATAAACGGGTAACTATAGACCAGCTGGTCAAATGTCAATTGTGGGCAAACCTTTAGAATCCATAATTTGAGATAAAATTAGCAAGCTTTTCTATATTAATCATAGAAATCCAGCAGGATTTGTTTATGCCTAACCATGTTCGACAAATTTAAGAGAATTTTTTTAAATGACCGATTAGATAAATAAAAGGAAGGCACTAGGTGTAGTGTCAATGGATATTTCAGAAGGCAATCGATAAGGTGTCTAACAAGGTCCATGTTATAAAAATTCCAACTATTATACAAGTATAACTGCAGAGATAGAAAATTGATTAACAGGATGCAGATTTTGGGTAAATGGATTGGAGGAGCATTGGAAGTGGTGCACCCCAAGGGTTAATGCTGGGTTTGCTTTTGTTCTTCTGCTCATTGGTGCTACATTAAAAGGGCATTTTGCTTTCATCGGAGGTGAGCCACTCATTGGAAGTCCACTCAGTATTCAAGGATTGGAACTTTCGTCTCCACTCACCATGGCAATGGGAGTAAACACTTAATGGAAAGACAGAAGTTCAAATACATCATTTCCTAAAAATGCGAGTGCATGTTGATAAGACCCTAAAAAACGACAACAGAATTTGTGTTTTTTAACTGTGGGCGTGGAATGTAAGTATAAAGAAATAATTATAAATTTATACGAAACCGGCTTTAGTCCATAGTTAGTGTGCAATTTTAGAAACAACATTAAAGCCATGGAGAATGTACAATGTGGATTCAGTAGGATAATGCCAGGAATGGAAAAAAAGAAAGACTTGCATTTATATAGCTCCTTTCAAGACCTGTAAAGCAGTTTACAGCCAATGAAGTACTTTTGAAGTGTAGTCGCTGTTGTAATGTAGGAAATGCAGCAGCCAATTTGCACACAGCAAGAGCTAACCCACAGCAGGGTCCCACAAATATCAGTGTGATTATGACCAGATAATCTGCTTTCAGATTTGGGTGAGAGATCAATATTGGCCAGGACATTGGGGAAAACTCCAACTCTTCTTTAAAATAGTGATACAGAATCTTTTACATTTGCCTGAAAAGGCAGACAGGGCCTCGGTTTAATGTCTCATCTAAAAGACAGCGCCTCCGACAGTGAAGCACTCCCTCTGTATGGGAAAGTATAGTTATAAGGATAGACTTGACAAAATAGGACTATTTCCACTGGAACTGGGGTGACTTGGAGGAGATTTAGTAGAGCTTTATAAAATTGTGGAAGGTTTTGGTCGAGTGAATTGTGAAAGATTACTACAGGTGCAGCGTTGAGAATCCGGGACCAAGGCCGTACGGATTTCGAGCTTTTCCGGACTTTCGATCGTCTTTCTGACATCACGAATCCGGAAACAACCGAGTCCAGGTTCGGGTATTTCCGGATTTCGGAACGTCAGAAAGGGGGGGGAGGGTCCCGCTGAGGACAGAGGATCCGGGCCCCGCTGAGGAGATGTTCGGGCGGGCCGGCCAGGAGACCCCGCGGTAAGGGCAGCGGCGGGGCCCTGAGGTTCGCAGGGTCGGCGGATCCGGATTCTGGAACATTTTACGGATTCTGGACGACCCTGCCACCGATCGTCCTGGATTCCGGAACTCCGGATTTTCGACGCTGCATCTGTACTTCTAATTGTGGTCAGTGACAAGTGGTCTCAATTAAAGTTATAATGAAGGAAGCGAAGAGAGGATTAAGAAACAATTACTTTCATAGAGCGTTGTTGGAGCATAGAATGCTTTGTCACAGGGAATCGTTAATGTAGAGACCATTGCATTTTTAAGTAAATAAGGGCATAAAAGACCCCATGACACTATTTTGAAAATCGGGCGAGTTCTCCCCTGTTTCTCAGCCACTATTTATCCCTCAACCAACATCTTTCTTTCCTTCCTTCTTTGCATCTATTTTATTTTATTCACAGCAAGAGCAGTGTAATGTGGAATCTAGTTGAAAGAACAAATGGTTGATCATGAATATCTCCATAGCCACAGCTAATGCACTAACTTTTTGAATCAATTAACTGCAATGTGATTTCAATTTGTATGATTTGTTCCTTGTCTTTTTCTCGTAACCTTCAGTCTGAATTTGAGCAGCATATTTGGGAAGCTGTTCATATTCCACAAAATTTGTTTTAAATCCTTTTTGTTGAAACTAGAACATTTGGGCTCATCGGAGATTAACTCCCAAATTCCTTTTTAATACATTTATTCTTGCCACTTAATTAAATCAGGTCTTATTTCAAGATTATTTTCCATAGGTTTTCTTCTGATTCATTTGCATAAAATACATGTTCATTTGATGTTTGTTATATCTTCCCCAAGTGACAGAATTGTTCAGATTCCAATCGTAAGTTTCTGTCAGTTCTCTGTACTACATAAAACAATAGGTAACTCCAGAGATCCAACTTCTTTTTCCTTTCTTCCTCTACTCCTCTTCTCCTGAAAGCAATGTTATGCTGCCAACCCCTCCGAGTACTTTGTCCAACTGGCCATTCTGCATTTGTGATGCAGAACACTGAGGACTAAAAATTCTGCAGGTTTGTGCCTGTTTTTCCGCCATGGCGAAGTGGAAAAACAAATTTCTTTGGCGCTAAACGAGTTGCACAAAATTTAGTGCCCGAGCGGAAAATTCGGCAGGGGTTTTGCGACGCCGCTAAAAATTATTGCCCGCCCATATTTTTAGCTGTTTTTATGACGTCAATCGGCGTGCAACACTGTGCTATCGTTGGGCGCGGAAAATTCGCCGATATCACCATTTTTACCGCCCGCCCAAAAACACGCCTGAAAAAATTAAGTCTTACCAGGTCGGACTCGGAGCGCATTCGGCGTTAACAGCGCCATCTTGAAAAACGGAGCAGAAGTTCATTGCATAAAAGGATTTGGAGGGAAGGCTGCATTTTATACAGTGAGCTTTATGTGAGTTTATAGTTTGTCTTTAAGAATATTTAAGGACATTTAAAAGAATGGGGGCTATATTCTCTGCCATTATTCCTGGCTGCTTTTTCTATGCCGCATCGAGCAGGAAGAAGAGTTATTCAAGAGCATTTTGAGCTTAATCGAAGTGCTTAATTGAGGAGGCCTTACTCCCCACGAGTTTACAGGGAACAGCGCTCATACTTGCAGCTATCTGAGGCACAGTGTGTTAGAAGGCTGTGCTTCCGAAAAGAGGAGGTGACAGAGATATGCCAGCTCATAAAGGCAGACCTACAGCATACCAGCGGCAACAGGACTGGACTGCCTGTCCAGGTGAAGGTGATTGCGGCACTTGCCTTCTGTGCCTCCGGTTCCTTTCAGGCATCAGCGGGGGACATATGCTCCATCTTGCAGCATGCTACACATTGCTGCATTCATCAGGTGATTATTGCACTGTACACACACAGGATGGACTTTATAAAGTTCCCATAGACCAAGGAGGCTCAGATGAGAGGGCTATAGGTTTTGGATGAATTGTTGGCTTCCCCAAGGTTCAGGCTGCCATTGACTGTACGTACATCACCCTGCGAGCACCTTTACAGGATTCAGAGGTTTACCGAAACCGAAAGGAATTCCACTCCCTGAACATGCTGATTGTCTGTGACCATACTCAGCGCACCATGGCGGTAAATGCCCAATTTCTAGGGAGCATCCATGATGCTTTCATCTTGCGTGAGAGCACTGTCTACCTGTTCGAGCGTCAGTCACAGGCCAGAGGTGGATGCTGGGGGACAAAGGTTACGGCCTCGCCACCTGGCTCATGAACCTCCTCTGGAACCCTCAGACAGAAGCTGAGCATCGCTATAATGACAGCTATATAGCCACATGCAACATCGTCAAAAAGACAATTGGAGTGCTCAAGCAGTGCTTCTGATGCCTGGACCCCTCAGCAGGCCTCTGAGTTCATTGTGGTGAGCTGCATGCTACACAACTTAACCATCATGAGGGGACAGGATTTGCCACTGGGGACTGCAGGACCACCTCAGGAGAGAGGGTGGGGGGGGAGGAGGAGGAGGAACCTGGTGATGAACCCATGCCACCATCCCCACCACCATGTGGAGCTTTCGCCACTGCAAAAGCCTTATATCAGCAGCTCATAATTCAACGCTTTGCTTGAAGAGTGAACGGCACGTTTGACTGTTGCCTGGCCACTCTATCCACCATGTTGACTATTCCACTCTTATTCTGCAAATGAGACACTACACAGGAATGGTTAAGGTGAACAAAAGAATTTATTCAACATTGTAACTTGAATAAAATGTAAACCTCTCAAAAGTGTAACAAAATTTATTAAACACAATTGTGAATTGTCAAACTTTATAAAATATCAAAAACAACAAAAGAACAACCCCTGCACCAAACGTCTTTTACCTGCGGCCCCTCTTTTCCCCCCTTCTCCCCCCCCCCCCCCCACCGCGCCCCCATCCTAACCCACCTCCCTCGCATCCTGATTGTACCCAAGGTGGTACCAAGACGCCGTGCAGCAACGCGGTCAGAGACCTGCTGTAAAAGGGGAAGAGACAAAGGAGACACCATGTGTGGATCCCTTGGAGAAGCTCGGGATATGGAAGGCCCGGCTTCTGAGTGGCGAGCCTCTTGCTTGGCCTCGCCACTTGCAGGTGGTGTGGGTCTGGGGAGGTGTGACACTGGGGACTGTAGTGCCAAAGGTTGAGTCCATGAATTGCATGTGGGCATTGGCGGCCTCGGTGTTCTCGCGGGTCACAGTGACAATCTGCGACATGCCCTCCTTCATGTTCGCGGACAGTGCCACAGTGCTTGCGGGAAAACATCCAAGACTTCCAGGAATTGTCGGGTGAGCTGGATGCTCTCCCTGGACAGTCCCACCATGTCCAGGTGTGCGTCCGCCTGTCTGTCAGCAGACCGGCTTTGCTGACTCACCCTCCGGAGAGACGGCATATGGGATTCAACCCTGAAGTGCGTTGCTGCACGCCACTTGTACCTGGGGCCTCGGATGGTCGAAAGCCTGAGAATGTTTCTTCCTCAGAAGAACTAGTGGTCGCAGCAAAAGGAGGTGGTGACTGCATCGGCCCCCCCACCCCCATCCCCATCCCCCTCTCCTCCCGGAATAGCTTCAGCAGTTTCCTCCTCCCATTGAGGTTCCTTGTCCTCGGTGTCTTCCTCACCCCCTTCCTCCACCCCTACATGATGGGCTGAGGTGGAGGCTTCCATTGGAGGATGTGGTGGCTCCTCATCTGGAAATAGAAAACAACAGTCGAGTGGTTAGCAGCAGGGGAGGGGACAGGGTGACATGAGTAAGGTCACATAGCACAGGCTCATTTAAAGGACCGGCGCTAGTCCATTATATGTAGCCCACAAACACTGCATCACATTGCCCCAACCCTAGTCCAGAGACACTGCATCACATTGCCCCAACCCAGCCCGGGGATTTTGCAGGACTTACCCTCAGTTTGAACAGGGGTTCAGCACCCCCACAGGTAGTTGACCTCCCTGACGCACCAATCAAAGCTGCCACTCTCTCCTCCAGGTTCGTTAATGGATATGTTTGGGGCGGACCGTTGCTCTTGGCGGTTGTGTGACAACTTTGACTGCAAAAATGACAATGGGAATGGTTTCCAGAGGGCCCTTCTGCTCTTGTGGCACACACAGATAGCCACCAAAGCACTTATACCATACTGTGTGCATTTAATACAGTCCTCTGTTTAATGGCCCTGGAAGTTGCATGTGGTTCATGAGGAAGACATCAAAGTGCAGAAACATCTTTTAAGATGTCAAAAAGCAGGTTTAATAATGTGTAATGATCCTTCATAGCAAATAAGGTGCAACACTAAGCCTAGCAATAACGTGTCAGATTTACAATTGAAGTAATGAAGGAGTGCATGAATAAAAATATTACTTACTCTGATGACCCTGCAATGGTCATTGAACCTTTTCCAACATTGCTTGTGGTCCCTCCTGATGTCGTCCAATGCGGCAACCTCCTCTGGCTCGCTGGTCCATAGACACTTTAGAACAGCTGGGAGGGGTTTCCTGGCACCCCTCCGATTAAAATCTCCTCATCTACTCTGCACAGCTGCGATGAGGGCCTCGTTCGCCACATAACTGAGCTTTTTGGCTCTCTGCCTGCTTAACTCTCCTTGCATCGTGGCTGCTGTGTGAAAAATAGCTGATTCAGCCCTGGATGTATTGCGCATGCGCAGGCGCACCCTGACAGCTGACCAGAATCATGGGAGGAAGAAAAAAAACAGGGTAATAAAATCAATAGAAAAAAAATTTGCGCATGCGCAAAAGGTCCGTTTTTTTTTAACATCACTAATTTCAACTCCAGCGCCAAAATGCTGTCGTGCAAGGCCGGATTTATCGCTATCACTGGTCACCATTTGAATTTTGCGAGGTCCAGCGACAGCGGTACTCTGGCGGAAAAAAAAATACCGCCACAATTATCGCCAAAAAAATGTCTATCGCAAATACCAGAATTTCTAGCCCACAGTGTTGATGAGCTATTCAGTCCTGGGGGCAATAACAACCAAGCTTGATCCTGTCCTCACTCAATGTTTACATGCATGTACTTGCAGCGAGACTCACAGAGTAGCGATCAAACCCAGGATTACTGAGATTAATTGGTCAATTGTTTCATACTCTGATGGTTAAAACATGGTGAGACACTGACAAAGTGCTAGCAGAGTCTAAATTGTTTTTTTCTCAATGTAAACTGATTGGCAATGTTTAATCTCTTTTGTGCAATTAGTGACCTCAATTATTAAATTGCAATGGTCCAAGAGCTCAGTGGCTGCTCTCGAAACCATGCATGTTGGAGACAGTAGGCCAATTCATTTTGATGTTACACTTTATGACATCAGGGATGCTGCCGCAACACTTCAGTCCTGGTACAGGTGCAGCATCCCGAATCCGGAACCCCCGGGACCGAGGCCATTCCGGATTCCGCATTTTTCTGGACTTTGGAACGTCTTTTTGACGTCACGAATCCGGAAACACCAGAGCCTAGGTTCGGGTATTTCCAGATTTCGGAACGTCCAAAGGGGGGGTGGGGGGTGCCTGCCGAGGAGCTGTTTGGGTCATTCGGGCCCCGCCGAGGAGGTCATCGGGCCGGCCCTGCTGAGGTGGTGTTCGGGCAGGCCAGCCCTGCCGAGGAGGTGTTTGGGCGGGCTGGCGAGGAGGCTTCGAGGTAAGAACAGGGCGTTGGGGCGAGGCGAGGCCCAAGGTCGGGCAGCGGCAGGGCCCCGAGATCGGCAGGGTCGTCGGGTCCAGATTCTGGAACATTTTACAGATTCCGGACGACCCTGCCACTGATCGGTCCGGAGTCCGGATTCTGAAACATTCCGGATTCCGCAACTCCGGAACACCTGTACTTGAACTATTGTTTCTTTACTTACACCAGGATCAGAGTTGATAAATTTTGTGGTTGAAATTTGAAGTTCCTGTTTTAAAATATGGGGGGTAATTTTAACCTAACCTACCCGGCGGGAAACTGACTAATACATACTGCCGAGACCTGAACTGATGCCAAATTGAAGTGGAGTGAAACTTCCTCCTCCAGGGAGTCTCCATTCTCGTTGCTGCAGTGTCATGATGGGCCCCGACTCTAGATTCAGGCAGCATTTATGCCGTAACTGCACCATTGGAAACCACTCCCATAGATTACTGACCAATTTCAAGTTGCAAGTTGCACATGCAAATGCCACTCCAGTTCTTTTGACTACGCGTTGCTGTCATAGGTTCCACTATAAGGTTTTCTGAATTATTTTTTTGAACTGATGCTGAAAATTATGTAGCCGTTTTGTGAAGGTTTGAAAAGTAATCAAGCTTGGAGAACTGCTGTACTCTGGTCCCATTGATCATAGTGAAAACTAGCTACAAGACCCGAGAAAACTTTAAATAGGTAACAAGTTTGAAACAATTAAGTTTATTGACTTCCTCTGTTTTCGCTTCATTAGCCGTGGATCCACATTTTACAATTATTTTGCTCTCCTTTAGGAACTTCTTGTCCTTTTTTTCATGTAATAGGAACATTACAAACAGTAGAGTAGGTCTATCAGCCCTCTTGAAACTGCTCCACCATGCAGTGAGATCATGGCTGATCTGTACCTCAGCTTCCTTTCCCTTGATACCTTACCTAACAAAAATCGATCAACCTCAGTCTTGAAAGCTCTAATTGACCTAGAATCTACAGCCTTTTAGAAACAGAGAAACATAGAAAATAGGTGCAGGAGTAGGCCAGTCGGCCCTTCGAGCCTGCACCGCCATTCAATGAGTTCATGGCTGAACATGCAACTTCAGTACCCCATTCCTGTTTTCTCGCCATACCCCTTGATCCCCCTAGTAGTAAGGACTACATCTAACTCCTTTTTGAATATATTTAGTGAATTGGCCTCAACAACTTCCTGTGGTAGAGAATTCCACAGGTTCACCACTCTCTGGGTGAAGAAGTTTCTCCTCATCTCGGTCCTAAATGGCTTACCCCTTATCCTTAGACTGTGACCCCTGGTTCTGGACTTCCCCAACATTGGGAACATTCTTCCTGCATCTAAGCTGTCTAAACCCGTCAGAATTTTAAACGTTTCTATGAGATCCCCTCTCATTCTTCTGAACTCCAGTGAATACAAGCCCAGTTGATCCAGTCTTTCTTGATATGTCAGTCCCGCCATCCTGGGAATCAATCTGATGAACCTTCGCTGCACTCTCTCAATAGCAAGAATGTCCTTCCTCAAGTTATGAGACCAAAACTGTACACAATACTCCAGGTGTGGCCTCACCAAGGCCCTGTACAACTGTAGCAACACCTCCCTGCCCCTGTACTCAAATCCCCTCGCTATGAAGGCCAACATGCCATTTGCTTTCTTAACTGCCTGCTGTACCTGCATGCCAACCTTCAATGACTGATGTACCATGACACCCAGGTCTCGTTGCACCTCCCCTTTTCCTAATCTGTCACCATTCAGATAATAGTCTGTCTCTCTGTTTTTACCACCAAAGTGGATAACCTCACATTTATCTACATTATACTTCATCTGCCATGCACTTGCCCACTCACCTAACCTATCCAAGTCACTCTGCAGCCTCATAGCATCCTCCTCGCAGCTCACACTGCCACCCAACTTAGTGTCATCTGCAAATTTGGAGATACTACATTTAATCCCCTCGTCTAAATCATTAATGTTTTGGTGGAGAGTTCCATATAACTACTGTCCTTTGAGTTAAAAAGTGCTGCCTGATTTTGCTCCTGAATGGCTTATCTCTAATTTTAAGATAATGGGCTGGAATTTGGTCAGCATTTCCGCCTCATTTTTCGGTGGTATTTTCTGGTGAAATTCCACCCGGTGCGAGTTTGATCAAAGTGTTCTGCCGGCGGTTTTGAAATACCATTGGGAAGCGGAACGCCGACGTGCAACATTGAAAAAACCGCTTCCGCCCAAGTTTGGTGGTGGCAGTGATCCGTAGTCGAGGAGAAAAAAAACACCCAGGAGAACCAGCTGGAGCAGCTCTTCGATCGGCAGTGAAACCCTGCAAAAAAAGGTAAATTAAAGTTTTTTTTAAAATTCTTTTGCAGCGATTCACTGGAAAAAGGTCCTGTGAATGTTTTCAGATTTTTTTATTTTTTTATTTTTTGAAACTATTTTGTGTTTTCCCCCTCCTAGGCCCAACTTGCAGCCTCGGTCTAAATTTTACTAAAATATGACTGAATTTGACCAGGATCGCGTTTTCTGCCGAGAATCCATGTGGAACACCGATTTTTCCCGCCAGGTGTTTTTTTTTACATTTGTTGTTTAATTTTCCATCGATCTTAATTAAATAATCATAGCGTTTTTTTTTTCGGTGGTAATCCGGTGGTGGCGGTTTTTGACCAAATTCTAGCCCATTTGTCCCCATGTTCTTGATTCCCCCATCAGAAGAAATCGTTTTCCATAACCAGCCTATCAAATTCGTTTAACATTTTAATAACCTCGATCAGATCACCGTCAATCTACTATACCCAAAGGAATACAGGCCAAAGTTATGCAACCTGTACTCATAATTTAACCCTCTAAACCTCAGTATAATTCTGGTGAATTTGCATTGTACCCCTTTAACACTAGCATAATGGGCCCAAGTTTCCACATGATTTGCGCCTGATTTTTAGGAGCAATTGGTGGAGAACGGACTATCTTAGAAATCGCAATTCTCCACATTTATTTTTCTGCAGTTCTAGTCAGGTAGAACAGTTCTACTTTGGAACAGAATTTTTTCTTCAAAAGGAGGCGTATCCGGCCACTGACGCCTGATTTGAAAGTTTCCACAGTGAAAACGTACTCCAAACTAAAGTAGAATGGAGCCAGTGAAGATTTTTGTAGAACTGAAAAAACCTGTTCTACACATTAAAAAATCAGGCGCAGGTTACAAATTAGGCGTCCAGAACGAGGTGGGGGGGAAGGGAACTCATTAAATTCTATAATAAATCCTTATTTATACTTATACAAATATTATACAAATAAATCCAACCTGAATAAACATTTATAAGCAAAGAAAAGATTAAATAAACCATCTTCCTACCTGTGTGAAAGTACTTCAGGCAGGCCTTTCGGGACCGAAGGCTGAACAGGCCGGCCCGAGACTTCAGGCAGGGCCCGTCCCCAGCACCAGATTTACAGGTAGGTGGCGTTGGGTTGGGTCGGGTCGGGGGGGGGAGGGAGGGAGGGAGAGAGAGGGGGGGAGAGAGAGAGAGAGAGAGAGAGAGAGAGAGGTCAGGTCGGATCCAGTCCGGGAGCGGGAGTCGGGTCGGGTCCAGTGGGGGGGGGGTCGGGGCGGGAGCGCGGGTCGGGTCGGGTCCAGTCGGGGGGGCGGGGAGCGGGAACAGGAGCGCGGGTTGGGTCGGGTGGAGCGGGAACAGGAGCGCGGGTCGGGTCCAGTCGGGGAGGCGGGGAGCGGGAACAGGAGGTCGGGTCGGGTCCGGTTGGGGGGGTGGGGAGGGAGCGGGTGTCGGGTCTGGTCCGGAGGCAGTGGGGGGAGCGGGTGTCGGGTCTGGTCCGGAGGCAGGGGGGGCGCGGGGAGCGGGTGTCGGGTCTGGTCCGGAGGTGGGGGGGGGGGGGGGAGCGAGTGTCGGGTCTGGTCCGGAGGTGGGGGGGGGGGGGGGAAGAGCGGGTGTCGGGTCTGGTCCGGAGGCAGGGGTGGGGGGCGGGGAGCGGGTGTTGGGTCTGGCCGGGGGGGGAAGCTGGAGCTGGCCGTGGGAGGAGCCTTATTCACGCAGCCCCAGTGAGGCCATTCAGCCAGGACTAGGGGCTGCGTGCTTCGGGCCCCTCCCACACAGTTCGGCGCCTGGAGCTACTGCACTTGCGTGCCCACTGTAGCGCGCATGTGCAGAGGTCCCGGCACTGTTTTCAGCACAGGGACCTGGCTTCGCCCCCTACAGCTCGTGCTGCGCTGCGCCGAGGGCCAGAGGACCTGCAAGTAGGTGGAGAATACGGAGGGTTTTTTTTAGGCGCACTTTGTGGCGCGAAAAACGGGCGTCCAGGTCGGGACTGCGCCGTTCTAGGCGCGTGTGGAAACTTAGGCCCTTAGTTCCTGAGGTGTGGTGCCCAAAACAGCACGGTACTTCAGATGGGGTCAAACCAAAGCTCGATGCAACTGAAGCAAAGTTTCCTCCACTTTGTATTCCAATGGAGGGAAAGAGGCATTTTCAAAGGTGCTGGTTTCTCCAGCTCTCCCCATTCTGTAGTATTCTCCACTCCTCTTCCAAACACTTTCCCTTTCTCAGTTCCTGCAGATAATTCAGTCACTCTGAATGCCGCTCATTTTTTATCTTTCCCTCTGTAGTAGTGAATTCCTCTTGCTCCCTGCCATTACAGTGTGTCCACATGTACATGTAATTATAAGTACATTACATACACTTCACTCCATTGTGCTCTTAAATCATCCTGCTTTTTCATACATTTAAAAAATAGAATATATACTTTTTAAAATGTATTCTCAGGATGTGGGTGTCATTGGTTAGGACGGCATTTATTGGTCATCCCTAGTTGCTCCTGAGAAGGTGACGGTGAGCTACCTTCTTGAACCGCTGCAGTCCATGTGGTGAAGGTACTTTTTTTTGAAGGCCATGTTTGGTCATGTGTGATTGAGACACATTATTGGAGGTGGAGGAGAATGGCCCTGAAAGCCCAAATGAGTAACCTGTGGATTAGGGTAACTAGAGGAAGTTGAGGGAGCAGGCTGCTGATTTGAGGAGTGGGCTTAATATCAAAATATGTTTTCAAGGAATTTATAGGAGTTTAGAGGTAATTGTATGAATAAGAATAAGCCTGCCATTGTGAAAAATATTTTGGGTTTCTGTTATAAATGGTAGTTAGGTCTAATTGTTTATGTAAGGAAATTGCTTTGTTTTACTGGTAGATTTTCCTTCATGGTAATTTGAAGGTTTGAGATTGTCCACCTTCTGAATTTTGGCTTGCTGTTGAACATTGAGTAAATTAAAAGTATTACATTGGTATGATGGCATGTCCCAAAGTTTTAAAAATATACTGATTGCTTTCTTTGCCTAAAAAGCTATTCATTTCCGTCTTGAATTTGACGACACTGCCTGCCTCCACTGACTCCCTGGGCTGTCTATTCCACACATTCAGCATCCTCTTGTGTGAAGTAGTTAAATTTACACTGTCTGCACTTGTGTTAACTAGAAAGCGACCAAAAGCTGGCCGACAACTTCCTCAAAGTCTGCAACTCCAAATAGCCCTGATTGTAGATCTATGACCAATGTGGGCCCAAGTTTCGGGTGGAGTTGCTCCAATTTCTTTTGAGCAACTAGTTTAGTTTGGAGTATCTTAGAAATCACAATTCTCAGCATTTAGTTTGCTCTAGTTCTAGTGAGTTAATTTAGTTTCGTTTTAGTTCATTTTTTTTTCCAAAAGAGGGTGTGTCCAGTCACTTAGGCCTATTTTGCAAGTTTAGGCAGCGAAAACTTACTCCAAACTAACTTAGAATGGAGTAAGTGTCCACTTTTGTAAATTCTGAAAAACCTTACCTAGAGTTAAGTTCAGTGCAGGCACAGCCAGAGACGGGGGGGTGGGGGGGGGGGGGGTGGGAAGCATTTAAAGCACCAAGCACGAAACGAAGCACAAAAAGTAATAAGCAATTAATTAACAAATAAAAAATAGAAGGAATCCTGCACTAAAGCACCAAGACCAAAGTAATAAGCAACCAATCAATAACAAATAAAAAATAGAAGTCCTACCTTTATGTGAAGGGAATGTGTCTCTCCATGTCTCTCTCTCTGTCTCTGTCTCTGTCCATGTCTCCTCTCTGTCTCTGTCAGTGTCTCTCTCTCTGTCTCTGTCAGTGTCTCTCTGTGTTTCTGACAGTAGGGGGTGGAGGAGGGAGGGGGGTGCTGAACGGGAGGGGAGGGGGAGCGGGGGGGGCTGAACGGAGACTGAATGCGGTGGTGGGGGGGAGGCGAGGCTGAATGCGGGAGGGGGTGGGAGGCTGAACGGAGGCTGAATGCGGGAGGGGGGGGAATGGGAGGAGGCTCTGAATGAAGGCTGAATGCAGGGGGGGTGGAGGCATGGGAGGCTGAACCCGGGGTGGGGGGGTGGGGGTGAACAGAGGCTGAACGAAGGAAGTGGGGGGGTGAAGCGAAGTAATTTGGAGATACTGATGCAAAATCACCTCAATGATTGTTTTAAGTTAAAGATCTGAATCTTTCTGCAAAGTCTCAAATACAGTTGGACCTACACATTTTCAAACCTGCATCATTCCAAGTGAGCCTTCACCAGATGTGTGAACGTTTTTTTTATGAATCTTGGCAGCCTCTTCAGGTAACACTCCTTCTGAAACCTCGACATGAGGTGACAAGAATATTCAGCATCAGCTTTTAGTAAAGATATTCAGTGCTCATTAGGGCCCCTCCCACACGGCTTGCAGAGCGTCGGGCTGCGAGGAGCTACTGCACATGCGCGCACACTCTCGCACGCATGTGCAGAGGTCCCGGCACTGTTTTCAGCGCAGGGACCTGGCTCCGCCCCCACCCCTTGTGCTGCGCTACGCCGAGGCCGAAGATGTCCTGAGGAGCTCGGAGAATTAGAAGATAAGTTTTCGGCGCCCTTTTTATTCTAGAAAGTCGGCGCAACTCATGGAGGTGCGCCGTTTTTACAGGGAACGGAAACTTGGGCCCCTTGTTTTTTGCTGCGTGGTCCCTTTAAGTGGTTGTGTGGCCTATTCAAATTTTCACGTATGCGCGGTTTCTCCCATGTAAAAGCTGTTGAGCGGCCTGCGCGGGTCCGACAGATCCCTGCACGGCCACACATGTACATTTTATGGGCATGTAAATTACAGGCATAACTAATATGCATAGTGGAAGATTATGGGGGCGGGGGGGGTGTGGAAATCAGGGTTTGCCCTAATTTTTGTGGAGAAATTGTGAGCTATTGTACATATATTTTGGTACTCTCCGTTGTTAAATCTGAGAAATTGTATATAATCATTGTCGCAGTGATAGAAACACCCCCTTAATCCTTCCTCACCCTCCAACTGATGGTGACACTTTTCTTTCCTCACTCTCCTCGAATATTTTGCCTCCCCTTTTTCCTCCCCCATGCTCAGTCAGTTCATACTGGCACACTCCTAATCACTCTGCCTCCCGGTTCACTTTGACACACTTCTCCCTTTTCCCCTATACAGTTGCTATATGCATAAGAATGATGTAGATTGACCTGCTGGCTGCCCTGTTTTTTTTTATCCATTCCTTTCATTGACCCATCTTTATGGGTGATTCCTGCAGACTGCGACCAAAAACTATGAAATCACCACATCCCTTGGCTCCTACATGATACAGCTCCAGGTTTGCTGTGGTTTGGAATTCCGAATCTTGCAAAATTATCACACGAATTCCTACCTGTAAATGTGTTCCATCCTCCAGAACAGCCATTGGTTAGGTGATGGGACTGAATTTATGACTTTAAACTTGGAAAAACAGACACTGACCTCAAATGCCAACTATATAAGTGAAATGCAGATAATTAATATGTAAATTCCTATTCACCTTCCCTCTTACTTTCTGACATTAAAGTGGACAGATGCTGAAAGAGATATAAAGGGTATAGTAGAAACAATCTCTACAAGGATGCATTTCTGAGCTAACTTCCCTAGGGAAAAACAGAAACAAACTAGGAAAAGCTGCCAGGGTCGTCTGGAAGCCAACCACAGCTATATACTCGGTGCTAAACTGTTCCACATTTAATGCACATCAACAAAAGATGGTGTATGTAATCTGCAATGACTTCTTGTAACTGCAAAATAAATGTAATAAGTTCTGAAAAAGCCTAGTAACTAACACACTGGGTCAATAATGTGATATCCAGCACCCTTAGCACTAAAGTACATTAATTAGGTGATTACTCTCCGTAGAATCAGGCATGAAAACCTGAGGTCTAATTTGTTCCCATTGTGTTTGGTTAGTGTGCAACATGCTGAGACCTTGTGCACTTACTGTACATTGGACTCGTCTACATTTACACTTGCCCGTAGACTTTCTGTGGGCTTTGGCACTGTGATTTGCGGTAATTAGAGAGATGAAACGGTGCAGCGCCCTCTACAGGGGATCTGGGGCCTGTGTGAACAGGGAAAGTAACAGCTTGTTTCCTTAACCAATCAGATTGAAGAATCCTTACTGAGCAGCACAGCATCTAAACCAGGAAGTGTAAGTTAGAATATTTAATTCAATGTAAAAATTATGTACAGAATGTGAAATAAAGCAAAGGAAAGAATAAAAATTGGAGATAAAAGAGACAGAAAACTTTTAAAAAATGTATTTGAATTTAAAAAAATCTCCAATAATAATTAAAATCTGAAGGAATGTGACTCCACACTGGTAAAAGTAAATTTTCAGGGCTAGAGAGGTTGTTTGGCAGTAATTAAGACTTATCATGCCATTAAAAATACACTTACACAGCCTTAACTGTTTAGTAGGTATCTAGTGGGTAAGAACCGCAAATTCATGTCCTTCTATGTATGTGAATGGCGAGTCTTTCAGCGAGATACAGTTGGTGAAGCTTGTGGAGGAGCAGAGCAACTTGGTAGCAATTTCCCGATTTCCACATTTAACTGTGCATTTGCAGAGGCTGGAAGTTGCTGCATGATTTACTCCTTAATAACGGTGAGCACAGACAGCCTCACCGTTATTCTTAGTGCAAAATCCAGGCCATTGTGTCAAGAGTATCTGAGCAGCATTGCAGTCGTTTAACATATATAGACTCCACTTAAAAATAAAATCTCCCTAGCTATGTGCCTGAAATTGCACTTAGACCACCCATCCTAACTCATTCACCTGGTGGATATAAAAGGGATGATTTTTTTCTCCCTGTGGCGCCATGCACCTTTCCCACTTCTCTTCTCTTCCCCCTCCCCCCCCCCACCCTGAAAAGGTCCTTCCCTCCGTAGGCAGCAAAAACTTTTTACCACTGGCGCCCAAAGTCCCACCTGTTTGAACATGGCACACTCCCACTGCATCACGGGAGTAATATTGTAATGATCTGACCTTACAATCTGAGCTGAGATCAGCTCATTTCACTGGAGCAATGATCTTGGTGTTGTACGGTTAAGATCACATCATCAGTCCCAGACACCAACTTCATGATGTTTTCCTGTTTCTCATCTTCATCCATATACCCACACTGTTTCAAATTGAAACTGCTTCCTCTTTTGGAATGTTTTCCTGTTATTCAGTTCATTGCAGCACATGCACTGGGAGTTACAAAGGGCTTTTCTTCACCCATTAAAAGACAAATAGGTATAAAAGGGCAAAAGAGGAAACATTTGTTTTGACCTCTCTTTATGTAACGATAAAAAGAAAGACTTGCATTTCTATAGTGCCATTCACAACCTCGGGACGTCTAATGGCACTTTACAGCCAATGAAGTACTTTTTTGAAGTATAGTCGCTGTTATAATGTAGGAAAGTTGTCTAATATTGATTAAGCTTTTTTAATTGATGTCACTGCAGAAAAAATTGAACTTTAAAAACTGAACTATATGGATTTATAAAGTATACATTTATATAACTTCCAGACTCAACATAGAGTTCAACAAATTCAGATCATGATCACTGCTCCCATTTTTTTCAGACAGCTGTTGGTGATTATTCTGTTATTGCAATTTACACCTCCTCTATCTCTAACTTTTGTTTCTTTACTTGTCCCATTACCACTCCCTTTCGCCTTGCACCACCACCCCTTTTGTCATTTAATCTCTCGTGCCTTCCACCCTATCACAGACCTTTCCCTTTTGTTCCACCCTCCTCTTGCCCCCCCCGCCGCCTTTCCCTGTCTTCATACTTGCTTAAAACCTGGTGCATCTCTAACTTTTTCCAGTTCTGATGAAAGGTCATTGACCTGAAACATTAACTCTGTTTCTCTCTCCACAGATGCTGCCTGACCTGCTGAGTATTTTCAACATTTTCTGTTTTTATTTCAGATTTCCAGCATCTGCAGTATTTTGCTTTTACATTTACATAAATGTTGTTTTTGTACATTGTTTTGTGTTGACTTTGAAACTAAATACTGAAACCATAATGCTGCAGCTTCAGCATTAAACTGTAGTACAGTACCTAACCAAATTTCAATACTTCAGCAAACGTTGTTTGATAACGCTGCTATGAAGCATCTGGGGAAGATTTACTACGTTAAAGGCGCTATATAAATGCAAGTTGCTTTTAATATGGAGGTAGAATTAAAGTGGTTTTTGTGGTGAAGAGGATATAGAGCAGAACGCCCAGCTCAACATTAAATAGAATGGTGGGGGGGGGAGGGGTTGCGAACCTGAGACAGTGGCCGAGAAGGGGGTGAAATTGGCGACAAGTCGTAGTTTGTGACTGGGGGCAAAGACGATGGCTTTGATCTTCCCAATGTTTAACTGGAAAGAATTCTGCCTCATCCAAGACTGGATGTCGGATAAGCAGGCTGATAACACAAAGGCAACAGAGGGACCGAGAGAGGTGTCGGAGAAGTAGAGCTGGCTGTAGTCCACATACGTGTGGAAGTTAACCACATGTCTTTGGATGATATCACTAAGGGTCAACGTGAAGTTGAGGAAATGTAGGGGGCCAGTTGGAAGTGGGACCAACTGGATTGCTCTACAAAAGAGCAGGCGCAGACTCAATGGTCCTATTTCTATGATTCTATTCTATGATTCTGTTATTTAGATTGTATACGTACTTAACTAATGTTTAACCAATGCTTGTATGAGGAAGTTTGATTTATTGGAGTGTACTGTGCCATTAGTTTTCTTTGAAACAAAATATCTTCAAATGGCGCACATCTGCAATAAGGGAACTAAATTATAAATAATTCCAGTTGTCAACCTTTGACCTATCTTAAGTGAGGAACTCCAAGACTGGTTTTAGTCTCTGAGTATAATGCACTAAAGTACTAAAGAACAATTAAAAACATGTTGTCTGATTTGTGTGTCGGGGCTCAATTTGCATATCAGATTGTGTTCATTATGTTTAAAAAATACTGCTGTTCTGTTAAGTTTGGAGTTTTGGCTGTTCCTGTGTGTCTGCTTTTAATTACTGCACAGGGTTTTACAATGATGCCCTGTAGGTAGCATACCAATTGCAAAGCTTTTTTTGAGTTAGGGGAGAGAAACAGTAAACTGAAACCCAGTTCAATGTATTACTTTTGTACCATCACCAAAAATGTGAAAGTCATTCCTATTTTTCTCCTGAATTTATTTGTGTTCAAAGTTTTAAATACAAGACTTTAATTTATGAAATTTCATCTTATATAATGAAAAATATTTGAGTGGCAAAAACTGAATACTGAACTCATAAGTTAAATGGCTTCTGTAGGATTTATTTTAGTTTATTTTTGAAGAACTTTACAATTTTCATTGGTGTATATATATCAATAGCTACAAAGAGTCAAAAACTTCTCTTCAACTTCTTTCCTGCAAGAATTTTGGGGTGGGGAGTGATTGCCATCACTGCCATTAATGCAGCTTCATAACTTCATAACTAGTCAACAAAAAGTGCACTTAATGTGTGAGAATGCGATTCTTAACAATTTTGTTCTCTTTCTCTCCCCCCACCACCACTCACTCACCCACCCATCCCTCTGTTGCACTGGTTTGTGATGGTTCCACTCTGTGGCTCATCTGTAGGAAGACATTATTCATTGTTGACTGGCACTTCTTCCTCAAAGGAGCAACAAGGAGTTAAACCTGAAATATTGTGGAAATCCAGCAGAGAACAGACTCGGGCTATGTGGTTTGCATATTTTAGTGCCTGCCACAACCCCAATTTTCCCAGCCACAGTGATGTGAATCGTGTGTCTAACCACAGTAGGCACTTTCCTCTCCTTTTCTGAACCTGTTCACATTTAATCTGCATTTTAGTTTTTTTCCCCATGTAGAATGATTGTCTTCTCATTGTTTTATCAATTTACTTGAATCCTTCTCCTCCAAACTATGGGGCAAATGGAACATAGTTAAGTTTGGGACTAATTCCCATAAATAACTATCCAATTCTTCCTTGGCATTTTCAACTATCACGTCCGCTGTCATCTTGAGCTGTCCATTCCACACATTCTCCACCCTTGAACCTGAGTTCCCTGATTTGAGCAATCTCGAGCATATTATTGGCGATCAATTGATCTGTTCACTTAATCCTTTTGAAAAGAATCTCCCTTGAATGTTCTCTTTCCCAGAGCCAACAGTTCCGGCTCTTGAAACTCCCCATATAATTCAAATGCCTTAAGCTCTGCGGTGACGTCACATTGTCTTCAATGCTTGGCTATCTTAGCTGTTGTAGGGCGACTAGAATTATACAAAGGTTAGCCACACCAGTGTCTTTTGCATACACCACTCCACCTCCTGGCCTTTGTATACTCTCTCTCGCTCTCTGGGGGAGAAATTGTCCCCTTTTGCAAGGGCGCTAACAGGGCTCAAAACATTTTCATGAGGGGGTAGGGGAGGAGGGGGGCGTCGGAGGAGCACTACCGGATCTTGGGAAATTGCCCGGGAGTTTGCGGAAGCACTATCATGGCAGCGCTATGGGTAGCAGTCCAGTCCGCCACGCAACCGGCAATGACATTATCGCCGTGTGCGCCGACCCCTTTCCGCCCAGCCAGGGATATTGCCTAATGGACCACGAGGATGGCGCAAATGAGTGTCAGTGCCAGCTTCGCAGGTCACGAAGCTGACCGACATCCGCTTGCAGGGCAGAAAGGGGAGGTTGCAACCCCCCCCACACTGCCATCTTAGGTTTTTTGCCGACTCTTGGGTTGGCTACCATATCTGTTTTTTAGCGTGGTCTGTACGGCCCGGCACTCCATTTTGGGTGCCGGGCTGCCCTGGTGGTCCAGCGGAGGCCATCAGAGGCCTTGCAGAGTGTGAAGCAGCCCTCCCCTTTAAGCTCTCCCGATTGCACCCTGTTAGGGCCACTGGTCCCGCCCCTAAAGGAAGTGGAGTGCTCGAGATTGCGCTCGACTTCCTTTGTGGGGCAGTAAGCCCCAATTCAACGGCCGGGGCGGGACTTCCGTGCAGGGCGCAGGAAGTCCCTCCCGAGCAGCTTACCACCTGCAAACAGGGCAATTTCAACCCCTCTATTTCTGGCTGTACATCTCAAGATTGGGTTGGCTCTCCTTACTGTTGCAGCACACTAATCTGCTGGTTTTAGTAAGCTTTCAACCAATACCTCAAATTACTGTCCTGTAATGTTTCCTGTGGTGCAGCGCCATTTAATTTTTATTCGCACTGTTTAATTCCCTTCCCTAATCTTGGACATTGGCCTGGATTTTGCAGTCAGTGGCAAAGGTATAGCTGCCCACAGACTTTTTGCAGGCTTTTGAGTGGCAACTTGTGGTTCCTGGAGATCATTTTCAACGCGGCGCCCCCTACAGGGGATCTGTGTCATGTGTGAGTAGGGAAAGCAACAGCGTGGCTCTTCAACCAATCAGTTTGAGGCACACACAGTCTGAATTAGAATATTCATTGTAAAATTATGTATAGAAAGCAAAGTAAAGAAAGATGGCTAAAGAGACCGTAAGAAAAAGTTTTAAAAAAAGTTAATTTAAAAAAAAAATCTCTAACCTTACTTAAATTCTGGAGGAATGAGACTTCACACTTGTAAAATTAAATTTTCATTACCAGGGAGGTTGTTTGGCAATAATTAAGACTTATCACACCATTAAAAATCCACCCTGGATTTTCTGGTGGGTATCTAGTGGGTAAGTACTGCAAATTCACCCTCTTATGTTTTAATGCTGAGTCTCTCGGCAAGCTATATCTAAACCTTTGAAGAATCAGGGCAAATTGGACATTAATTTTCTGAATTCCGCATTTAACTGTGCATGTGCGGACGCTGGAAGTTGCTGTCCGATTTACTCCACCATAACAGTAAGCGCTGATAGCCTTTCCAATGCAAAATCCAGACCTATTGTATTTTTCCACATCAGCCCATCTTCTCAAACCTTCCAAATCTCTTTGTATTTGCTTTGCCCCTTCACTATTATTTGAATCTTTCCCTCATGTACAATTTATAAAATTAGACAACTTTCTTTCTGTCCCCAATTCCAAATTCCAATTCCAAATCATTTTAATACACTAACAGGAGTATCCCCAGCACCAATCCCTGTGGCATTCACTAGTAACTCCTTGGTTTGGATATAGCCCCTGCACCATCACCCTTCACTTTCTCTGGTTTAGCCAATTTTCAGTCCATCTCAGAAGCTTGTTTCCTATTCTATGCCTTCCTACATCGTTGATTAATTGTTTATGTGACACGGTATCAAAAGTCTTCATGAAATTTAACTAAATTGCATCAACGGAATTTCCAATGTCAACCTGCACCTGAAATGGGCTGGGACCAAGGTTTTAGCAGAAAAGATAACGAGGATTGAAGGCAGTACTTTAAACTAGTAAAGTGGGGAGTGGGGGAGAGTTCAGGTAGATATAACAATGACCTAAAGATAAGTAAAGGAAGTTATGAAAGCAAAGGTCAGAGTACAAACATAAATAAATACACAGAAGATGGTATGGCAGTAATAAAATACCTGACAAAGATAAAGCGGGCGTAATGAAAAATAAGAGCATGTAAAATTGCCTGTACAGCAATGTCCAGATATTAGCAACAAACCAGGGAAATTGGAGGCAATAATTAAAAGTGAGGAAATAGATTTAATAGGGATAACGGAAACATGGCTGCAGATAGGACAGGATTAGCAATTAAATATTGCAAGCTATAATATATTTAGAAAAGATTGGGAAGGTTGAAGCGAATGCAGGGTAGCTGCGTTAATCAGAAACAACACAATGATAATAGCAAGAAAGGACATAACTAACATAGAGATAGAAATCGAATCCATCGATTGAGATAAAAGGTAGGAAGGGATTGATCACAGGATGTGGGTGATGCTGGCAAGGCCAGCATTTATTGCCCTTCATAATTGCCCTTGAGAAGGTGGTATACTACAGACCATCAAATAGTCGAAAAGAAGTACAGAGAGAAATATGTAGGCAAATCTATATGAGTAAAACACACAATCATATTCATGGGAGATTTCAATAATCCATAGATAAACTAGCAGGGAGAGGGAGTGAAAGCGCAGAAGGGATTACAGTGCGTAGAAGACTCTTTTTTTTTTGAACCAAAAAGCCCAACAATAGAGGAAGCGCTTCTTGTCTGGGTAATGGGAATTGAACCGGAACAGGTAAGGGAAGTAAGTGTGGGAGAACATCTAGGGGGTAGTGATCACAATATAATAAGGTTGATGATGATGGTTAAGAGAGATACAGATAGTACAAAGACCAAAGTAATAGATTGAAAAACTGCATCAATAGGGAATGAGGATGGAGCTGAGGAAGTTAAACTGAAGAGAAATATTGATAGAAAAAGAAATATATCAACAATGGGCAATATTTAAAGGGGAGATCAATGGAGTTCAGGTGAAGTATATTCCATTTAAAAATAAGATCAAATTAGCCAAGAATGAGACGTCATGAATAAATAAAGACGTGAGGATAAAATTGAATCCAAAACAAAAGGGCATATTGCAAAGTACATAAACAATAAAAGAGAGAATGACAAAAGGAAATATGATGAGCTAAGGAAAGAGTTAAAAGGAAAATTCGGAAGGTAAAGAGAAAATATAAAATGAAAATATTAAAGAATATAAAAAGAGATAGTAAAGTATTCTATAAGCAGATAATTAACAAAAGGAAAATTAAGATAGGGATAGGTTCACAGAGATCTAGGAATATAGATACATGAATCACTATAAGTAGCAACACAGGCTGATGAGACCATAAAGAGTGCAAAAAAGTACTGGATTTAATTCTAGAGAAATAGAACATAAAAGCAGGATGAGAATGTTATATTTATAGAGAACCTTGGTTAGACCATACCAGGAGTACTGTGTACAGTTCTGGGTTTCAAACTACAAAAAATTATATTGGAGCATGGGAGAAAGTGCAGGCGGGAATATATACAAGGATGTTGCCAGAATTCAGAGATGCAACTATCAGGAAAATTGAGCAGGCTGGGGCTCTTTTCTATGGAAAAGTGAACGCTAAGTGAAGACCTCTTCAAAGGTCTATAAACTGATCTGTAAAAGTATGGAGCAGTTTGATAAGGTGGATGTGTAGAAACTGTTTCCACTTGTGGGTGAGTCCAGAAAAACGGTACATAAATATAAGCTAGCCACTAACTGATCAAATAAAGAATTTGGAGGAATTTCTTTACACAGACGGTGGTGACAATGTGCCACTCACTGCCACACGGAATGGTTGAAGTAGATCACATTGATGTATTTAAGGGGAAGTTTACACAAGAACATAAGAAATAGGAACAGGAGTACCTCGAGCCTGCTCTGCCATTCAATAAGATCATGGCTGATCTGATCATGGACTCAGGTCCACTTCCCCGCCTGCTCCCCATAACCCCTTATCCCCTTATCGTTTAAGAAACTGTCTATTTCTGTCAAATTTATTCAATGTCCCAGCTTCCACAGCTTTCTGTGGCAGCGATTCCACAGATTTACAACCCTCTGAGAGAAGAAATTTCTCCTCATCTCTGTTTTAAATGGGCGGCCCCTTATTCTAAGATCATGCCCTCTAGTTCTAGTCTCCCCCATCAGCGGAAACATCCTCTCTGCATCCGCCTTGTCAAGCCCCCTCATAATCTTATACGTTTCAATAAGATCACCTCTCATTCTTCTGAATTCCAATGAGTAGAGGCCCAACCTACTCAACCTTTCCTCATTAGTCAATCCCCTCATCTCTGGAATCAACCTAGTGAACCTTCTCTGAACTGCCTCCAAAGCAAGTATATCCTTTCGTAAATATGGAAACCAAAACTGCACGCAGTATTCTAGGTGCGGCCTCACCAATACTCTGTACAACTGTAGCAAGACTTCTCTGCTTTTATAGTCCATCCCCTTTGCAATAAAGGCCAAGATACCGTGGCCTTCCTGATCACTTGCTGTACCTGTATACTATCCTTTTGTGTTTCATGCACAAGTACCCTCAGGTCCCGCTGTACTGTGGGACTTTGCAATCTTTCTCCATTTAAATAATAACTTGCTCTTTGATTTTTTTCTGCCAAAGTGCATGACCTCACACTTTCCAACATTATACTGTTATCTGCCAAATTTTTGCCCACTCACTTAGCCTGTCTATGTCCTTTTGCAGATTGTCTGTGTCCTCCTCACACATTGCTTTTCCTCCCATCTTTGTACCGTCAGCAAACTTGGCTACTTTACACTCTGTCCCTTCATCCAAGTCGTTAATATAGATTGTAAATAGTTGGGGTCCTAACACTGCTCCCTGCGGCACCCCACTAGTTACTGATTGCCAATCCGAGAATGAACCATTTATCCCGACTCTCTGTTTTCTGTTAGTTAGCCAATCCTCTATCCATGCTAATATATTACCCCCAACCACGTGAACTTTTATTTTGTGCGGCAATCTTTTATGTGGCACCTTGTCAAATGCCTTCTGGAAGTCCAAATACACCACATCCAGTGGTTTGAGAGGCTTACCTGAGGGGAAAGGGAATAGTGGGATACAGGGGCAGGGTGGGAAGAGTAGGTGAGGAGCTCATTAGTGACTATATCCCCAACTAATCAAGTTGATTTTTATCATAGTCAGTTGTGGCTGCGTGGTTTTTAGGCTGAGCAGGCGGTTTCCAAATCAAACAGCGTGACATAAGGTTTACTGTGTGTTAATACTTTGAGGTGTGCCAATATTTAACTTTGTGACCTGTAGCTACTTAATGATTGATGATTTTGTAATGAATTTGCCTTTCAATGAAAATGAAGTGTCAGTGGAAAAGACCCTAAGAACTAAAGGCTGCCAGCAGTGAAAATATCGAGTCAGTACAAGCCTTGTGTAAATATTCAGAGTAAAGTAAATAAAATGAGATTAAATACTCAGTCACAGAGGGTCATGAGTTTGAGTTGTAATATATTTTAAGTTTTGCTAATGCATAATAAATGTTATATGTGTAAGATGTAAGCCTCTCAAAGCAAGATCCAAACAAACAAAACTAGATACTTACTACCTACTAGGTAACTACACAAAGTTAACTGGTGAATACCAGGTTTGTTATTTTATTGAATTGGGCTTAGATTTCTGATAAGGGAGCCTGATAATTCATATCATGGATTAATGTGATCGTCAACAAAAATGCAAATTTAACCAATAAACAAAATGAATTTATAATTATTGTTATTGTAGTTTTCTTTTTATTATAAATTTGATTCACCTTTATATGCATTGAATAATCCAAATCTGCATGATTTCAGGCCACATAACCCCATCACAGAGCAATAGAGTACACTTTGCTGTTTCTCTTCAGATACTTTTTCTTTCCATCCGATGTGTAATAATCCAGTGAACATGAGTTCAAATCCCACTGTGGAAGTTAGAGAATTTGAATTCAGTTTAAAAAAAAATCTGAATATACTAAGCTGGCGTAAGTAAAAGCGTCCATGAACCTGTTGGATTGTCGTAAAAGCATAACTTGTTCACTAGAGGCGAGAAAGGCAGAGAAGTTTAGGAGGGAATTCCAGAGCTTAGGGCCCAGGTAGCTGAAGGCACGGCCACCAATGGTGGAGCGATTAAAATCTGGGCTGCACCAGAGGCCAGAATTAGAGGAATGCCAAAATCTCACGGGTTGTAGGACTGGAGATGGTTGCAGAGATGGGAGGGGGGGGGGGGGGGGCGGGCGGGGTGAAACCATGGAGAGATTTGAAAACCAGGCTGAGAATTTTAAAATTGAGATGTTGCCGGACCGGGAACCAATGTAGGCAGCAAGCACAGGAGTGATGGGTAAACTGGACTTGGTGCGAGTTAGGACACAGGCAGCAGAATTTTGGACGAGTTCAAGTTTACAGAAGATGGAAACTAGGAGACCAGCCAGGAGTACATTGGAATAGGCAAATCTAGAGGTAACAAAGGCATGGATGAGGATTTCAACAGCAGATGAGTTGAGATAAGGGCAGAGACAGGTGATGTTATGGAGGTGGAAATAGGCCATTTTGGTGATGGCGCAGATATGTGGTCAGAAGCTCATCTCGGTCAAATAGGATGTCAAGGTTGCGAACAGTGTTCTGCCTCAGACAGTTGTCAGGGAAAAGGAGGGAGTCAGTGGCTAGGGAACAGAGTTTGTGGTGGGGACCTTTGGTCTTCCCAATATTTAGTTGAAATAAATTTTTGCTCATCCAGGACTAGGTGTCAGACAAGCAACGTGACAAATCAAAGACACTGGAAATGTTGAAAAAGGTGGTGGTGAGGCAGAGCTGGGTATCATCAGCGTACATGTGGAACCTGATGCCGTGTTTTCAGATGATGTCGCCGATGGGCAGCATGTAGAAGAATAGATCCTTGGAGGACACCAGAGGTAACGATGCGGGGTGGGAAGAGAAGCCATTGTAGGTGATCTTGTGGCTATGACTGGAGAGATAAGATTGGAACCAGGCGAGTGCAGTCCCACCCATCTAGATGAATGAGGAGAGGCATTGGAGGAGGATGTTGTGGTCAACTGTGTCAAAGGCTGCAGACAGGTCGAGAAAGATGAGAAAGGGATAGTTTACCACGGTCACAGTCACAAAGGATCTCATTTGTGACGATAAAGACATTTCAGTGCGGTGGCAAGGGCTTGTAACCTGATTGGAGGGGTTCAAACATTTAGTTTTGCGAAAGATAGGCAAGGATTTGGGAGGCGGCAACGCAATCAAGGACTTTGGCGAGAAAAGGGAGGTTGGAGGTGGGGCGGTAGTTTGCAAGGACTGAGGGGTCATGGGTGGCTTTTTTGAGGAGGGTGATGACAGAAGATTTGAAGGGGAAGGGAACAATACCTGAAGAGAGGGATCCATTAACAATATCAGTTAATGTGGGGGCCAGAAGGGAAATTGGGTGGTTAGAAGTTTGATGGGAATAGGGTTGAGAGAGGAGGAGGTGGATTTCATGGACAGGATGAGCTTGGAGGACACATGAGGGGAGATAGGAGATAAATGAGAAAAAGATCCAAGTTCAGGGCTAGGGCAGGGAGGAACCTTAGGGGAAGTTTGCCGGTGCAGTGGGTGAAGGGAGTGATGAAGTTACAATACATGCATGCTAAAGAGTGGAAGCAGCATGCTATAAACAGCTAAGCATTCTCACAACTAATGGATTGGATCAAAGATCTGCAGCCGTGACCCATCCAATGTAAATAGTAGTGATAATTAAGCAACTAATAGGATGAGGCAGCTGAATGCTCCTCAGTGGCAGAGCCCAACACATGATTACAAAAGATAAGGCTAAAGCGTTTGCAACCACCTTCAGCCAAAAGTGCAAAGTGGATGACCCTTCTCTGACTCCTCCTAAGGTCCCAACCATCACTTCACTCTATACGACATCAAGAAATAGTTGATTGCACTGAACATATCAAAAACTACAGGACTTGAAAACATCCTGGTACTGAAGACCTGTGCTCCTGAACTAGTCATGTGCCTAGCCAAGCTGTTCCAGTACAATGGGAGCACTTGCATCTATCTAACAATGTGGAAAATTGCTCAGGTATGCCCTGTCCACATAAAGCAGGACAAATCCAACCTAGCCTATTACCGTCCCATCATTCTACTCCCAATCATCAACAAAGTGATGGAAGGAGTCATCAACTGTACAATGAAGTGGTAGCTACTCCCCGATAACCAATGACTGTTTAGGTTCCATCAGGACCACTGAGCTCCATACCTCATTACAGCCTTAGCTGAAACAAGAGCTGAATTCCAGAGGTGAGGTGAGAATGATTCCCCTTGACATTGACCCAGAGAATGCCACAAGATATATCCATGATCGATCCAGTGGCACTTACTGCTGAGAGTAGGTGTGGGCTCCTTACTGGGCTGAAAATGTACCTGAAAGATCAAAAGTTAAATGGCAATTAATCTTTGAGGATTTAATAGTGGCCTACATTTACTGGGGGAAAGTATAAGTTAAAATGTGCACCTGGTATCTGTCCAAGTGGCTTCTAACTCTCCGTGGGTGCCACACCAAGTTCTGCTGCCTCTGTGGACTGGGGACCCCGTTGGGCCGCTATAGATGCAGTCGCCAGCTCCAGTTATTTAATTGATGCTGGGATTTAGGGAAGGATGATGGTGGGAGCATAGCAGCAGACTGGATTTGTCCCTTCAGATGCATTGATATTATCCTTTCGTGCCTTAATACTATTCGGAGTAGATGTTGGGAAAGATTTGGAAATTGATATTTTGATTCATTCACATCATGCTGCTGACTTGAACCAACCACTTACTAATGGTTGCCAGGTTTTTGTCACTGCAGAAAGGCAGCTGTTAACATTCCTGTGTACAGCGCTTGAAAGTCTGCTGTTGGTTACACCACACGAGTTATCATGCTTGAATCTCATTTAATTATTCTGTTGCTACAGGCTATATAGGACACAATAAAGGAGAGGGATCTGGGAAGATTTGTGGATAGCTCACTGAAACCAATACCACAGTGTGTGGCAGCAGTAAGGAAAGCAAACCCAATCTTGGGATGCATAGCCATAGAGGTTGAGCAGGAGGTGATGATGACTCCATGCAAGCTACTGGTATATTTCTGTTACTGTGCTACAATAAGAATATACAGTAATAAGAGGGACATCAGAAAAAAGCAACCAAACATACCAAGCTTCAATGAAGTACAATGAATCTGCCCTTTGTCCTTCAAATTTGCTTTTCTGTTTAAATATAAAAAGTCATTACAGATGCCACTGGATTGTGTGTATACATAATTGTCATTGGTACTGCTTTAATCGTGTTACTAAAGTGAATAGGGTAAAACTGAAATCAACATGCATTCCAGAAAAGAACAGGGGATGGAATTTCCTGTGTAATTGTGCCCAGAGACCTGTGTAATTGGCGTGCAAATCAAATATCCAGGATAAAAGGTCCAACAAACTCGGGCGCAGGTGTGTTCTGCACATAATGTTACGCCTAAATTTCTCCTTTCTTTTAAACCTAACTATTAATGCTTATGGCCAGACGGCTCATTATAATGACTCCAGTCTTAGGCTAAAGAGCCATACGTGTGAATATTTTGCAATTTCGCTGGTTCAAATTGTGTGTGAACTTAAGCCCAGAATCTTCAGCTCAGCCAGAAACAGTCATTTTTTCAGAGTTTTACTGTGAATTTTTTAAAAAACAACAACTTGCATTTATATAGCAGCTTTGACGTGGTAAAACTTCCCAAAGCACTTAACAGGAGTATTACCAAACAAAATTTGACACCGAGTCATATAAAGAGATATTAGGGCAGGTGACCAAAAGCTTGGTCAAAGAGGTAGGTTTTAAGGAGTGACTGAAAGGAGGAGAGAGAGGCAGAGGGTTTTAGGGAGGGAATTCAGAGCTTCGGGCCAAGGCAGGTGAAGGCTCGGCCATCAATGGTGGAGCGATTAAAGTTGGGGATGTGCAAGAGGCCAGAATTGGAGGAGCGCAGAGATCTCGGAAGGTTGTAGGACTGGAGGAGATTACAGAGATAGCAACGGGCATGGAGGGATTTGAAAACAAGGATGAGAATATTTAAATTGAGGCATTGTTGGACCAGGAGCAAATGTAAATCAGAGGGCACGTACGATTATGTTAGGATACGGGCAGCGAGCTTTAGATGAGCTCAAGTTTATGGAGAGTGGAAAATGGCTGGCCAGGAAAGCATTTGAATAGTCAGGTAACAAGGGCATGGATGAGAGTTTCAGCAGCAGATGAGCTGAGGCAGGGTCGGAGATGGATAATCTTAGAGCTGGAAGTAGGGAAGGTTTTAGTCATGGAGTGGATATGTGGTCAGAAGCTCATCTCTGAGTTAAATAGGATAGCAAGGTTGTGAACAGTGTTGTGCAGCCTCAGACAGTGATCAGGGAGAGAAATGGAGTCGGTAGCTTGGGAACGGAGTTTGTGGCAGGGACCGAAGACAATGGCCCTGAATCTACGAACTTACCTGATGGTCCAGGATCCACAGCAACTTGTGCTCCCGGGCCTCTTCACATAGGCCTGCGTAGAGGTCCATGTATCCCAGGGGCGCATGCGGTATACAAGCGCCCCTAGGATCATTTGGGCCGGCCCAACCAATGAATGAAGGGGATCTCCATTCATACTTATAGGGATTTCGTATGTATGGAATCACCATAAGCATGAATGGGAATACCCCCAAAAATACACATGCACTTCAAATAAATTTTAAAAATCACATTAAAATTAATCAAAATGGCATTTAATTAAATATTTAATAAAAAAAATTATTTTTTGAAAAATAAACGTACATAATATAAGGGGCTAAAAATAGACTTACCTTATTTCACAGGTTTTTAAATGTGTACATTTTTGAAAAAAAAAATGTTTCTATTCTTTAAAAGTCTTACGCTGGGCGGAAGTTGGGCAAATAGCTCAACTCTCCGCCCGCAGAGGCCCTTTTCCCGGGATGCGTGCGATCTGCCAAAAAGATTCATGACAGATCGCAAGTTCTAGTTTTAGTGCATGCGCTTCGCACGCTTAAAGCCGGAACTTGCGCAGCCCATACGGGAGCGTGTGTGCACCTCTTTCTTTTTCTTTTTCTTTGAATGCATTTTTATGGCTTCAGTATGAGTCACATTAAAAATGAAAAATTTCCACGATTGCATGTTCTAAAAGTGCTCTGCCTAATGTGCATGCATGAATTAATGTTATTTTAATTTTCATAATGAAGGGATATATGGTGCTAGTTGCACGTTTTCCTCGGGCCCCGATTGTTTACGCAGCATTTTAAATTCCAGCTAATTTGATTGGCACGAGGTTTAAGGGTAAGTTGATATCGACAAAATGGGCCTCATTTCGGGTATATCTCCCCCATTGTGCACCCACAGGAAATTCCACCTCCAGGAGGGACACATGTTCAGCATGACTAAGTTACCAAGTTAAGTCATTTTACCTTTTTAATAGAAAAATGATTACTTCCATTGTTCGGCTTTCGAGGTTTTTGTTTTTGTTTGTTCAGCTTTTGGTATTTCACCAAATTCAGTATGGTTTTATTTTGACTGCAAGTTCGAGTTTAAAAAAAAGTTGCAATCATAAAGGCACTTGTGTCGGTAAGTGGAAAGAGTGGATACACAATTCACCTGTCAAAGAAATTGTGAACATGAAGGTTTTGGTCATTCATTTCTTGACGTAATAAAGAATTAATTATTCATTATTTTTAAAAAGCAGCCTGATGGACTTATGCAGAGCTCCTGGTCAGAATATTTATTCTTTCATGTAATTTTTGGTGTTTTTAAAATAAATATTGCAAAATTTTGTGTTCAGTGACATTTTATCAGTTAACCCTGAAAACTGGGAATTATAATTATAATGACTTAGCATTAAGTTGTGCAATGTTTTATCTTTATTTTAGGTTAACATGGAGAATGTTAGCAATGACACTGAGGAAGCCCAGGTCACAACATCCGAATTAATTCGGTACGAGTACCATGTTGTCTACTCCAGCAGTTACCAGGCACCTGTGCTGTATTTCAGAGCTTGTTATTCAGGTATGTTAAGCTCAACATAAATGGAATTTAAGCTTCAGTTAACTTAACATTTAACTGCTTAATGTTTTAATCTCTGTTTCTCCTGGCTTTAATATACACACATCATGACACCTTGGACACAAGTTTTTCTGTCCCTCTCTATTCCTATCCTCTGGCTTTGAAACATCCTTCCCCTCTCCCTTATCAAATTCTTCTGGCTCGCTTTGCTCCTTGGCTCCACTTTCTGCTTTTCCCCTGTTGTACTCCTCCCCCCCCATGACTTTCATCCCATCTGAATGGGTTTATGGCCTCCCATTGCTTCAACCTCGGTTTCCTTCACTCTGCTCACTGTAGTCAGTGACTGTAACCAGTGCCTCTGCCCCAGTAGAACCCATTTTGGTTTATTCCCCTTTAACACACACTTCCCCTGCCAATATACTCTCCTGCAGTCAATGTTTCTAACTTCCTTTCTATCCTCCTCTTGCTGCCCACTTCCCCAAGTAAGTCTTTCCCTGTCTCTTCCCCGATTGTACTCCCACTATGCTTCAGTTTCACACTGTGCTACACAATGCTTGCACTCAAAAACAATATCCTCCCATCCAACACCTCACCCTGGAGGAGCATGTCAACATCATGGACTTGATTGGATCCTGGCTTACCAACAGCATCATCCTCCACCCCACCTCCCTCCTCCTCCCCACCTCCCTCCTCCTCCCCACCTCTCTCATCCTCCTCCTCCACCCCATCTCTCTCATCCTCCTCCACCCCATCTCTCTCATCCTCCTCCTCCTCCTCCCCACCTCCCTCATTCCCCTCCACCCCCTCCCTCATTCTCCTCCACCCCTCATCCTCCTCCTCTCTCATTCTCCTCCTCCGCCCCTCTTCCCTCATTCTCCTCCACCCCTCCTCCCTCATTCTCCTCCACCCCTCCTTCCTCATTCTCCTCCTCCACCTCCTCCTCCCTCATTTGCCTCCACCCCTCCTCCTTCATTCTCCTCCTCCACCCCATCTCCCTCATTCTCATCCCCTACGTCCATGCATGACGATCCATTTGACCTCATCATCAAATGTGGATTCAAGACCTTCGAGCTTGCTGTTATTGATTAATTTTCTCCAACCGGAATAGAAGGATATAGCGATAGGATGGGTTGAAGTAAGGTGGGAGGAGGCTCGTGTAGAGCATAAACACCTGTTGGGCCGAATGGCCTGTTACTATGCTGTAAATTCCAAATAAGTCTCTTACTTCATAAATTATGTCCCAACCCTATGACTTCTCCAGTTCAATAGTCAGCTCTCGATTGTCCAATCCACAGACCATAAGCTTGTGTGCACTTGGGAAAAATTTGGTGTAACCACCATGTGCTCTACTGTCAAAAAGCCGACTCTCAGTTCCTCTATTCTCCAACCTTTTTCTTTCCGAAATTCTGCTACATGTCATTGTCTTGCAGCAGTGCTTCCACCTCTTCCCATTTGCCTGTTCTTGCCCTTCCAGTCAGGCTAGTCTTTTATCGTCCAGCAGTCCCTATGATTCTGTGCACATCCAGGAGGATCCTGGGATGTATGTGTGATGCAGTTTAAGTGGCTATTGCTCCCTGTTGGGAGGATGGAATTAGCTCTTAGATTACATCAGAAACCATAAGGAAGAAGCTAAAATGGCTTGTGTTTGTAATCTAAATGGTGAAATTGAAACATAGAAACATAGAACATAGAAACATAGAAAATAGGTGCAGGAGTAGGCCATTCGGCCCTTCTAGCCTGCACCGCCATTCAATGAGTTCATGGCTGAACATGCAACTTCAGTACCCCATTCCTGCTTTCTCGCCATACCCCTTGATCCCCCTAGTAGTAAGAACTACAATAGATTATTGTGTTAAATCACTGGAAGAACTTGGAAAAAGCTCAGCTTTTCGGTTGATGGCAATTGATTTCTCTTTTATAGGGTGTCTGTTTTTTTGTTATAACTGAAGGTGTAGAAGAAAGAATGCATTTTGTGCAGTATTACCCTTGTGCTGTAATTCACTATTCAGTGTATATGATAGAACTTTTAATTTTTTTAAATCCCAGATGGCAGACCACTTGCATTAAAAGAAATTTGGGAAAATGTTCATGATTGTTACAAAGAACGTCTCTTTCAAGGACCCTGGGATACTATTACACAACAGGTAAGGTCATACATATGACAAAACAATCAAATGTTGAAATTATCGCATCAATTCTATACATCAGTCAGTGGATTTGAGCAAAATGAATTATGGATCATTTCAGATTAGTCAACAACCACTGTTCAGTTGAAGACCATGTTCTCACTGATAGAAATGCTTCACAATGGGTCACATTTGCACTTCAGCGAACAGTAAAAAGCTTCTTTCAATTCTTTAAAGACAGTAGGGATAAAATTCAATGGTTCTGCTCTGCTGGTGAGGTGGAGTGGATCCCATGGCTGGCCACATTGAAGGATGGCAATCCTGTCACAAATTGTGAGGTCAGGGCCTGTTTGGGACGGGTGGCCCACAACTGTGTGAGAATGTATTTATATAGCGCCTTTCACGACCATCGGACGTCTCAAAGCATTTTACAACCATTTTTGGAGTGTAGTCACTGTTGTAATGTAGGAAACGCGGCAGCCAACTTGCGCACAGCAAACTCCCACAAACAGCAATGTGATAATGACCAAATAATCTGTTTTTTTGTTATGTTGATTGAGGGATAAATATTGGGAAGGACACTAGGAATAACTCCCCTGCTCTTCTTCAAAATAGTGCCATGGGATCTTTTATGTCCACTTGAGAGAGCAGACGGGGCCTGGGTTTACCGTCTCCTCTGAAAGACGGCACCTCTGACAGTGCACTGTTTCCTCAGTGCTGCACTGGAGCATCAGCCTAGATTTTATTTGCGCTCAAGTCCCTGGAGTGGGACTTGGACCCACAACCTTCTGACTCATAGGTGAGATTTTAATGGGATTACATTTTTTTTTAATTCATTCTCTATATATGAGTATCACTGGGAAGGCCAGCATTTATTGCCTATCTTTAATTGCCCTTGAGAAGGTGGTGAGCCTTCTTCATAAATCGCTGCAGTCTGTCTGGTGAAGGTACTCCCACAGTGGAATTCCCACAAGCTCTCAGCTGATGAGAGTGCTTCTGTACCCTTGTAAGAAAGAAAGAACAGTATTTATATAGCATGTTTCGTAACTCCAGGCTGTCCTAAAGTGCTTCACAGCCAATGAAATACTTTTGAAGTGCAGTCAATGTTGTAACGGAGGAAAACGTGGGTGTGAAAAGTGGATTTCCTGGGCTATTGTGGGAACTCCCCCAGACACACACCCTTGATGAAAGATCCGCCTATGCCCTCCCCCATCATCAACAACTTGCATTTATATTGTGTCTTTAACGTAGTAAAACAACTTGAGGTACTTTTCGGAAGTGTAAACTGGCCACTGAGTCAAAGAAGGGAATAATAGGAGTGACGAGGTGGGTTTTAAAGAGGGTCTTAAAAAAGGTACCGTGAGAGGTGGAAGAATGCTTGGAGGGAATTCCACAGCATGGGGACGGGGTAGGTGTCTGAAGATACGGCTGCTCGTGGTGGGGCAAAGAGAGGGAGAGAACTGCACAAGAGGCCAGATTTAGAGGAATGGAGAGTTTTGGAGTGGTTTTAAGGCTGGGGAGGATTATAGGGATCCAGAGTGCTGAGGCCATGAAGTGATTTAAACATGAGGTTCAGAATTTCAAAATTGAAGGACCGGGAGCCAATATAATTTAGTGAGTGGACCTTGGTACAGCATAGACTATGTGTAGCAGGGTAGGGGTTTTGGAGGAGCTGAAATGAACAGGAGGTACAAGATGAGAGTCCAGTCAAGATACCATTGGAAGAGTTAAGTCTGGAGGTGCCAATGGGTTTCAGTAGCAGATGTGCTGAGGTAATGGCAGAGATGGGTGATGTTATGGAGGTGGAAGTTGGTAGTCTTTGTGATGGAGTGGTTGTGGGGCCAGAACTTCAGCTCGGGGTTGAATCGGATTCCGAGGTTTCTGGTTAGTCTGGTTTAACCTGAGACAGTAGCTGGGGAGGGGGATGGAATTGGTGGTCAGGGGAACGGAGTTTGTGGCAGGGACTGAATACCATGGCTTAAATCATCCCATTATTTAACTGGAGCAAATAGTGGCTCATGTAAGATTGGATGCCAGACAAGTGGTTTGACAGAGACAGTATGGCGGTCAAGAGAAGTAGAGCTGGGTGTCATAAGTGCACTTGTGGAAGTTGACCCTGTGACTGCCGATGATGTCGCCATGAGGCAACATTTCGACGTGAACATGGAGGATGCCAAGGATGAATGTTGGAGAATCTGGAAGTAGCGATGTGGCGCAGGAAGGGAAGTTATTGCTGGAGATGCTCTCACTACAATCAAATAGGTAAGTGTGAAACGATGCAAGGACAATCCTACAGAGATTGACATCGGAAGAGAAACATTGGAGCAGGATCTTGGGGTCAACCATGTCAAAAACTGCAGAGAGGATGCGGAGAGATAATGCACCATGGTCACTGTCACAGAGGTTATCACCAGTGACTTTACTTAAGGCCATTTCGGTGCTGTGGCAGGGACGTAAACCTAATTGGAGATTTAAACATGGAGTTGAGAAAAAAGATGGGCACTGATTTGGGAGGTAACAATGCATTGTAGAACTTTGGAGGGGAAAGGGAGTTAAGAGTGGTAGTTTGCAATGAAAGAGGATTTGAGGGTGAGTTTTTTAGCAGGGGATTGATGACGGTGGTTTTGAAAGGAAGAGAAACAATACCATTGGTGGCCGTGCCTTCACCCTCCAAAGCAACACATGTTTTGGACATGTAAGGAATTCCCTCCTTAAACTACTCTGCTGCTCCATCTCCCTCTCCTCTTTTAAATCCACCTCTTTGACCAAGTTGTTGGGCATTCCTCCCAGTCAATATTCCCTTTGAGCTGCGTGGCCACACAGCGCTTTGCAGCTCCTGCCGCAGCCGGCTCACCGGCTTTTAAATAGGAAAAAACCGTGCAGCCCCTTAAAGGGGCCGTGCACTCAAAAAAAAAAAAAAAAAAAAATGGAAGGGAACATTGCTCCCAATATCTTGTTCTTTGGCTTGGCGTCCATTTTATTTTTGATTTTGCCTCTGTGAAGCACCTCGGGATTTTTTTTTACATTAAAGGTGCTATATAAATGCAAGTTGCTGTTGTAGTATGGGGGTCAGGAGGGAAGTTGATGGTCAGCAGCACTGTTTCCCCTAACTTTATTTTTGGTGCACGGTCCCTTTAACAGGCTGCGCGACCCATTCACAGTTTTGCTCATGTGCTAAGTCTCCCATAGAACAGCCGGTAAGCAGCCTGTGCAGAACCTCCTCGGCAGCTGCGCAGCTTAGCGGGAACATTGGTCAGCAGTTTAGTAGGAATGGGGTCAAGTAACCATGAGGTTAGTTTCAAGAATGAGATGAGCTTGGATAGGGGATAAGGTGAGATGGGAGTGAAATCAGAAAAAGACATGAGTTTAGGCCTGAGGTAGAAGAAACCCCAAATAGAGGATGCAAAAATATCGTGGTGAATGGAGGACCAAAGGCTTGGAAGTTGGAAGTTTGAAAATGCAGTTGTAAGGGACATGGGAGAGTGTTTTCCAGGGTTGAATGCAGAAGGAAGTGGGGTTGGAAGGGGCTAGGACATGAATGGTGAGGGATATAATGAGGCAGTCGGAGATTGTCTTACCTGTGATCAAGAACAATAGGAGTCAACAGGCCAAGGGAGATGGCAAGGTAGAAGGGTGGCTGTGAATATGAATAGTAATTATACAGAGAAATCTCACCTTAGCATGAAATAGATTTGAGCTTGCCACTTTCTAGAAGCTACTGTCGTTCTTTACAAGGGAGTGAAATCAGGAAGCATTTTTTCTGCACAAAGGGTAGTGGAAATGTGAAACACTCTCCCCAAAAGACTGCGAATGCTGGGTTAATTGAGATTTTCAAGACTGAGATGGATAGAATTTTGTGAGGTAAGGGTATTGAAGAATACGAAACTCAGGCAGCTGAATGGAGTTGAATTACAAATAAGCCACGATCTAATTGAATGGCGAAGAATGATCGAAGGGCTGAATGGCCTTTTCTTGTTTGTATGAGAGTTTATATGGAGGGAGAGGATTAGGGAGAACAGAAATGAAGTTAATTCAGAGGAGAGAGGGTAGGGAGAGCTGAGATGGAGATTGAAATCATCGAGAATGAGGTGTTGCTCAGTGCAAAAAGGAAGGGGCAATGCAGAGGATGAGTGTGACATTCTGGATGAAATAAATATAGTGAGCGAGCAGTTATTCAGGGGTTTAGCAGCTTTGCAAGTAGATAAGTCCCCAGGCTGGATGAAATGCATCCCAGGCTGTTGCGTGAAGTAAAGAGGAAATAGCAGAGGCCTTGACCATCATTTTCC